>NW_003456423.1:764861-819996 GCF_000151425.1 Trichophyton rubrum CBS 118892 | reverse complement strand
TGATGATGAGACATATCCAGGTGTATGAGCTAAGTGTGCCTCCAAGCGCTGCATGGTTGTTGAAAAATTTAGTGTGTGAACATAAGAGAGAATAGGGGGAAGGAAAACTAGAGCATCGCAGGAGAGTCATACCAGCATCATTAAGGATGCGCCGCTTGGTCCAATGTTTCACTAGCATTGCCAAAGGCCGAATTCGGTCATCGAGTTCGACGTATGTCTTAATCATGCGTGTGTTCTCGAGTGCTAGTGTGTTGTTGACGTTCATATCACAAGCCACCTGAAGTTCTGGATCCCATATTTTGACAATAGGAACCTTTGCGTGTGACACACAGACAACTCGTTCCATTCCACCTGTATACAAAGAATTAGCGAAGAAGGCCTTTTGAAGGAGAGTAGATTAAGATGCGCACTCACTCTTCGCCAAAAAGTCGGCTAGAACGCAGACTGGTTCGAAGCATTTCGACGGTGTCGTTATGCAAATATCGACTATCGAGTAAATCAGTTTGGTATCGACAAATAAAGAGTATGGATAGTAACGTACCATCAGAATCGCTTGTGCAAAGTTTGTTCCCTGACGAGCCAAAAACATTGACCTTTATCTCGTTGCCAGGCCATTGAGTGTCCAACAACTTTTCAAGCTTCCGTACAAACTTCACCCTTCTTTCTTCGCTTTCTGGAGACGGTAATAGCTTCTGGTAGAGCTCCTTGATGTCCCTACTCAGCTTTACCTCCTTTTCGGGCTCAAGCTTCTCCTTCAGCGGTCCAGGCTCGTCGGGGAGCATGTCACTGCCAAGGGAGTATGGCATCCGTCTTCTGAAATGGGCCATGCCCGTCTCATACTTGCAGCCCCCGCCATATTCTTTCCGGACGGCGGGCAGGGTATGGTTGAATTCGGAATGCGCAGATCTGGGAGATATACTGCCGCGGTGTGGTGAAGGAGATCTGGATCGGAAAGGGAGGTCACGAGGGAGTTGGTAAGGAGTAGACGGGAGAGAGCTAGACTGTTGTGCGGGGAGGGTAGGTCGGAAATGGGGCTGGTAATTAGGGATCTCAGTCGGCACAGCCCAGGCCATGGTGGGAGACCGATCTGACGCTACCGGGGAGACGTCACCCTTGCTGTGTAAAGATGCGACATGCCCATTGACACCTGCTCCCATGAAGCAGCCGACGTCCGAATTTCCTCCTCGATAGGGCTGTTCCTGTCTGTCAGGACTGGACCAAGTCGTAAGGGCTGGCGGTATATATAATTTTCTCCGTTGCCTTTTCCCGGGATTTGGAGAACGTGGGTCAAAAAAGGGAGGCGAGGAATCTTGTTTGCAGCGAGCAAGCAAAGCCAAAGAGCCTCCTGCCAGCTAAAACTAGAGTTTCTAGAAGACGGTAGATGGAGACAGGACACGTAGAAAGAGAGATGACTGGGGGGGGGAGGGATATCAGGAAGGGCGTCCGTCCTCTTTCAACGGCGTGTAAGCAGCTGGAGACTCGAGACGAGAGAGCCACCCAATCGGCAACACGAAAGCAGCAGGCGAAGCACCACTGGCAGAGGGAGATTCTGCAGCAGGAAGACGACGGCTTAGACTCTCCAGCAGCCCAGGAGCAAGCGTAGAGAGAGGTGGCCCGTGAAGGATGCAGTTCGATGCAACGCAGTGAGCAGCAGCGAAGAGACCGGCGGCCAATGCCAAACACCTAGATTTGCAGTCAATCGAGCCCGGGGATGCAGGACAGCGAGAAGCAGCCGCGAGCAAGAGGACAACGGTCTTTGTGCGGGCAGGGAGACGGCGTCGAGGGCGGGTCGTGAAGAGGATGCAGCAGCTGGGCTGTTCGCGGAGCGCTGAGTGGAAGTTGAGAGGTTGAAGTTGCGGAATGAAAGTCGAACGAAGTGAAAGTCAAGTCGAGCGAGTTTGGGAGGGGGCTTCGGGGCTGGTCGCAGTGGGCGGCCGTAGAAGGTCAACCTCTGGCCCACGCACGACGCAGTAGACAGCGACGACACGACGACACGACGACGACGACGACGACACAGCAGACGGCAACGGTGACGATGGAGATGGAGATGGAGATGGAGAGATGTGGTTTGAGAGAAGACGAAGAGAGGCAGAGAAGGGAGAGCGGAAGGGGAGAAATGGGTATGTGTGGAGGTGCCAGTGGCTGCAAACGTCAAACTACGATGGGCCCTTTGACGGCCAGAGAGTTAACCAGAGACCGTCGACAGAGCAGAGAAAAACTACGGGAGAGTTACGATAAGACGGAGAGGAGGGTTCGATAAGAAGAGCAGCAGCAGCAGCGGCGACGCATGAGGCCTGCTCGCATCGTGTGATGGCCTTGGTCGAGAGTCATGCCTGGAGTCCGCCATGCTACGCTCGCACATCCCTATTGCCGAGACGAGACGACAGCCAGAGACAGGACAAGACAGGCGCCTACAGGAAGAGACAGACAGGCGGACGGACAGCCAGACAGACATAGGGCAGAGGACGAGGCCCAGGGATGCACCAGGGAAGACTTAACTGCTTTTTCAGAGAAAAAGAAACGAGACGAAGTTTGCTTCCCTGTACTATGTGCGCCTCCTGCTCGATGGTTAGCCCTCGGAGGCTTCGCCCGGCCCTCCCTGCCTATGTGCTGCTGCTCAGCGTCTGACAGATACTGGATCGGCTCTATAACTATCTACTTAAGCTGGCCTGGGCCCCCTTTTCCGTGCTGGACAAGAAATGTGCAAGAGACAAGTTCCACCTGCGTTGTTGATTAAGACATGGGAGATTACGGAGCACCGGTCTCAATCCTGGCTCGATGGCTCGACGGCTGGCTGGCTCATCCTGCATCAGCCTCAGACTTCCTCTCCTCTCCCTTTTTTAGTTACCCCGGACTTTTTCTCCTCTTTCTTCGAGAACTTGTTCCCTTTCTTCCGGTCGTCTTGTCGGGCTTTCTCAGACTGCCTGCTCCCCCCCCCCCCCTCTGCGGTTGATCACCATGGTAAAACGCCGGGCTCGAATTTGACTGCAACTCTACTATATGGGGCCCCCCTCCCCTATTTTTTATTATATATGAACAATGCATCTAGCCGGGCTACTTATAACGCAGATAGTAAGAAAAAAGGAGGATAACCTTATTTTCCGGCCGCTCCAAGCATTCCAAAATTACCCGGTCGACCATACACAGGACAAAGAATCATGGTTTTGGGCCCAGGGTAGGCGGGATGTCCTGTATACTTACAGTACATCTGCGAGAGGACAGCCCACTAGGAGCCATTATTATTTAAATTTATGTCGAAAGAGGTATCCCTGTACAATCCGTCCACGCGGTATCGATATACTACTTAAACTAACTAACCAAACAAGACAAAATTAACTAAACTAACCTTCATTCAAGGAATCAAGACAATATAAACTAGCCTCACCCCGCGCCACGAGGCAATATATGCGAAAAAAAGGTCATGCCGTGTCCATGGTGGTGGCCCAAAATAGCACCAGGACTCGGTCAGCCACATATAAGTAAGCAAGCACTTATATATTTTGCCTTTCAGACCTCATACATGTTCCTATCGGGAGGAGCAGAAGGAGGTAAAACTAGCCGATTAGACAAAGAGCGGATGGACAGCCGGTTCCCTTAGCCTGGCCGGAAACGATATACTGACTTGCATTCATACATACATACATGCTTCGGGCCCAACTGAAGAACCAGCTGGAGTAGAGAGCGACAGAGTACCCTCTGGTTTGCTCTCCATGATATTCATGATCAGGACGGCGGATGTCTCTCCCGACTCTAGTGGAGTAGCTACCAGGGTAAGCTCCCGAGCAGGACGAGACGAACCATTGCAAAGGAGATAAGAGAAAGAAGATGTGGAAAAGGGCAAGGAAGATGCGAAAGGGTGACAGTGACAGTAAAAGGGGGAAAGAGAGCATGGTCTCCCAACCGGTGCATCCCGAGCAATATCTACTTCGTGGTTATATCAAATGCAAACAGAAGCTTCTCTCACATGGCAGCCCATGGTATACAGGCACGCACACACACAGCCTCTGGCAGAGAAAGTATGCACATCGTGATGGCTAGCGAGCCCATCCATGGCCTATATCTGGGATTCGTTAACTCAGTCAGAGAGGGTTGCATATGACTGATGTTTTTTTTCTATGGCTGCCACGGCTATCTCGTCTCGTATTCATCTGCTTGACTCCCAAGTTAGTAGGTTACTGCTGAGCCGGTGCCGCTGGCACGATGCACATCATCTTCATGGTCGATCAGCCGCTACTAACTGGTGACCCGAACGACTATCCTCGGCTTGTCTGTCTGTCTGTCTGTATGTCTGTATGAACTTGCCCTTTTATATACCGCGCTGACCTCAAGATAGTGATAAACGGCGAACTTAAAGACCGTTGACTAGCTAGTTAGTTATTTAACTATACGGGTTGTTCTCCGCATCGTCGACTTTTATGCTCTCCAACTTTCAGCCCTTACTCACTCCGTGGGAAGGAAATTTGATATCTCCATCCCTGCCGCGCTCCGTCCGGCCTCCAAGGTCGAGGCTATCTCCGGCCATCTGGCAGTCCGTCTATTCCATCCAGTGGACCTCCCAAGACGCTATTCGATCATGTCACAGTCCAAGCAGCTAGCTGCTGTGCGGCCACTAACATATGTGTGATGCGAGCTGGCTTCTGGAAAAGGCGCTGGAATGACGGCCTGCAACAGCCAGGCCACGACAAGCCAGGTCCCTCCTTGCAGCCGGCTAGAGCAGGTCACCTTTTTTTACGGTCTCCTACCTGCATGTCAAGCATCTTTTCGGCCTCCTTCTGCTCCCTGTTCTGGGGGGTGACGAACCTCTGACAGGCGAGATGTAACCAGCAACACCCTCCCCCCGATCTCTGTATCTGATCGACTTTGGTTGAGGTAGGGCTGGAGATAATCTGCGCGGACTTGTCGACCTTTTTCCTGTCATCGTCCTCGCCGTCTTCGTCCCTTGGTTCGGCTGTCTTGTCCTTCGATGCTGTACTCTGTCCTCGTACTCTGCCGTAGCTGTGTCTGTGCAACTCTTCCCCTGTCTCTGCCTTTTCCACACTAGTTACCCAGCACTTACTCTTCCCACCGTCTTCTCTCTCTCTAGCTGGATAACCTGTTGTCTTCTGTCCGTCTATCAAGTATCTACAACTCCATCCAATGTCGCGGCCTTGCCCCCTAGGACGTTTCAGTAGTCGTATCGTATGGTAACCGCACCTCCCTCCGCGCGGGGTCCAGCTGTCCCCTCTGCGGCGTAACTCGCGTAATTACAATACACCACCCTCTGTCCGACCGTTTGCCGCATTTTCTAGTCGTTTTTTTCTTTCCTCCTCACGAATTTTTTCTCTTCCGCAACTTCGACTTTTCTCTCTCTCGCTCTCTCTCGCTTCTTCATCCTCGACCTTTTGCTCAGCGTCCCTTCAGCGTCGTCTCCGCCGTCTCTGCGCCTCTAGAAAGCCCCCCTCGCTGCGTCTCACCCGTCCTCGTCTGCCTCCTGCGTCCCCTCGCTCCCGGTTCGCTCCGTCGAAGAGCAGTCAAAAAAAAAAGGGACTCCTCGCTCCTTGGTCGCCGCAGTTCTCCCAGCCGGATCCCCATGGGCTTGCGAGGCCCCTGATAACCCAGGTACCTTTCTTTCTTTTTTTGTTTGTAAGACGGGGTCGTCGTCGTTGGTGAGTGACTTCCTGGCCCTCTTGCTCTACAATTGATTCTCCTGCTTCGTCCTCGTCTTCACTACGGCAGTGGAAGCTTAAAGCTGCGCTGGAACCTTGGTTACAGACCTCTGTCCCTGGCAGGCTAATTTTAACCCTCGAGCGAGAGTAAATGTCCCCTGAATTCTGAGTGCTCCCTCCTAACTGACGGCGTCTCTTTACTACAGTTTTCTTTCTCTTTTTCCCTCCTGCGTCGTCTCGTCGGTCGTCCTTTTATTTTTTCTCCCTGCGGATTCCGGAAATTTATAAGCAAAAAGAAGTGCGCTGGAACTCGATTCTCTTCCCTCGCCGCAACCACCGAGTCCAAACAGACACAGACAACCACAACCACCTACGTTAATCATGGCATACTACGAACCCCAGGGATGGCAGGCTCCCATGCGCCAGGCCTCGTGGGAAGCGTCGGCGCCCCCTTCACGGTCAGGTATAGACAGCCACATCTACCACAACAACTCTGAAGACAACTTGGAACGGGCTGAGGCTGATGCAATTGGTGGTGGGGGAAATGCAGGCACTAGCTCGACCGTCCAGAGAGAACCCGAGTCCAACGCCTTCGCCTCTCAATTCGATGGTATGGATAGACATATATATTGATCTAAGCCAAAAGGGCTGATGATAGAACGACAATGCTAACTGTGATGGATTGAACCATGAAGAGGTGGAGCGAGCCATCGATAACCTGTCCAAGAGCGGGAAGACCTTTGGAGGTCTGCCTCGTCGGGACTCGATGCCGATGATGATGGGTCGACCTTATGATTTCACCGGTATGTCTGTGCCGAAGTCATGACGATCGAGGATGGCTAGAAGAGATGACGCTGGCAGTTGGTTGTGTTGGTTGCTAATGATGAATCTGCGTTGGATGTCCAGATCCCCGTGCTATGGGCCCAATGGCACCGTCCCGTCACCATTCAATTGGCGACTACGATGCCATGCGTCCGCACTCGGCCTCGAACCTGCAGGGCTTCTACGCCGCTCAACGCTTCCAGGGCCGTCCGAACGAGACCGAACAGATGATCCAGGCAAAGCGTCGACTGGCTGCCCAGCGCGAGAGAGAGCTACGCAATTACCACCAAGAACAGCAATACAATCGAAGTACGTGATACTGTTATCATACCTTCATTCCTACACGGCTGCGAAGCTATCCAACCAACCCTTACATCTCGGACCTACTTCTTATTCTTCTTCTCTTTATTTTATTCCCTTTTTTGTATATTGTTTTATATGGATCTGTACTTATCTTTATCTTCCTTGGCTTTGTGTTCGACGGGAAAAAAGGCCTTCTCGCCGACATCTCAGGGGACAAATCCGACCGATCCATGAGCCCAGCGGCCATGACCGAAGAGAGCCGCCGTGACCTGATTGCCCGCCAGCACCGTGCTCTGTACGGCAACGACTCCGCCCTCCAGACCCCCAGTGCCGGCCCAGGCGACGACTCCCACTCGCAGGCCGCCGGCACCCCGACGACAGGCCTCCCCAGCGCCGGCCGCGGAGCCTCACCCCGAGGCGTCGACCCCTTTCTCGGCGGCCAGCCCCATGCCGACAGCCAGACCCAGCAAGCCACATCGGGAGCCAACGTGCCGTGCTCGGTAGCTCCTCGCACGCGCTCGCCTCCCTCAACGGCTTCTCCGCCCTCCAACACCAACCCGGGCTCGACGACGACGTACGGTGGTGTCTTTGAACCCAGCCAGCCACCCACCTCTTCCCCCACTGGCAAGGGAACGACTGACTCCTCCCCATCCCGCGTAGGTCCCATTGGCTCTCGTCCTGCCCAACCGCAGCAGCAGCAGCAGCAGCAGCAGCAGCAGTCTCAGCAGCAGCATCAACCTCAGCAGCAACAACAGCAGCAACCACCAACTAACCAGAGCCCCAACCCATCTCTCAGCTTGCGTTCCACCACTCCTCTCCCTTCGCCGCTTAGCTACGGCTTCTCGCCCAACGAAGACGGCGGAATCGGCAGTAGTACCACTGTCGCCGCCACCAGTGCTACCGGCGGCGCCAACAACGGCAGCAACGGCAACAACGGCAGCGGGAACGGCACCGGCACGGACGCGGGAGCCGGCAGTGCAACCCAATCGAGTTCCGCGGCAGCAACCAGCAGATCTGCATCGGGGAATAACGGCACCAGCCAGTCGATGAAGGAATCCTCCCCCACCGTCGGACTGGGCTGGGGATGGCGAGGCAAGAACCAGCTCGGCGTCCAGGCTTCTGTCTGGGGATGATCTACCAGTCACACACACACCATTTTTACGCTCTGTCATCTTCGTTTACTTTTCCTCTACTGCTATGCTGCCTACTTCCGAGGCAGCGGTTTGGTCGTTGGTTGTTGGTCGGTAGTTGGTCGTCGGTTGCTTGTTATTTGCTGGTACTTCAACTAATTGGTTGCTTTTTGCTGTCGCTTCTTTCGGTTCATTTCTGGTCTGTCTATTCCTTCCCCCCCCCTTCCCCTTCCCCTTCTTCTTGGTTACTATCTCGTCTCGTTCAACGTCAATGGGATGCAAAGGAGTCCACTCAACGCTTTAATCCGCCATTTACCCTTCTTGGTTGCTTTATCTGTCTGTCTGTCTGTTGGGGTTTATATACTGTCATCGGAAAGGAGGGTTGAAGGGATCGGCCTGGAATGTTTCGTTTTTCTTTTCCTTTTCTTTTTTTTTTTTCTGTCTTGCTGTCTTCCTGGTGTTGATTGTGTGTGTTCTTCTTGCCTGGGTGCGGTTGCGGTTGCGGATGCTGGTGGTGAGGGCCATAGATAAAAGACAGGCGCAACTTCGACTTGTCTACGCTGGCTGGCTGGAAAGCCTGGGAATTGGACTGCTTATTTTTCTTCTGCTTTCGTTGCTTATTATCATTCCGGAGTTTTCCCCCTTCTTCTGTTTACTCTTTAATGCATTTCATTTCATATCTGACTCGTGTGCAGTGTGCTAAGTTGTAATAAATACCCTATGGCTTCTCCTTTCTTTTTTGCTAAGGGACGGGGACGGGAGGTTCAATTTGTTACTTGCAAGCGAGTCTACTGTCTTGCTTTGCTTCTTCTCGGTTACAAGTCTGCCCTGTCAGCCTTGCGGTTTGTTGGAATGACTGAACGAATGAACGAAATGACTTTTTTGTATTAGCTATGTAGTAAGTATCCAAACTCATGACATTCATGATATATATGATGATGATGATGATATGTACCGAGATGTATGTATGCATGGATCATTAGACATTAGAGTCAGCGCTGGCAGCAGCAGCAGCAGCAGCAGCAGTGGCATTAGTGTCATGGGCTCCCCTCCTGGCGGTGCCTATGCCGATGACGCCCTGCTCCTGGTTCTCGCCCAGCCAGGGCTTCATGGCCTCGCCGAGCACCTGTCTGCCGAGATAGTAGACAAACTGGCCGATGATGATGAGCACAAAGGCGATGGGGTAGAGGAAGTGGATGCGCAGGCCAAACACCTTGACCCCGATCACGACGCCCCAGAAGTTGCTGGTCAGCAGGGAGATGTTGAAGAATGCCGCGCTGGCCAGGCGGAAGAGCAATGGCGCCAGACTGTAGAACAGGAAGAGACACAGCGTATAGCCGACCAGGTAGCCCGCCACCGCGCCGTTCCAGACCGCGTGCTGGAACGAGGCCCGGTCGAAGATGGCCGCCTGCACGCCCATGATGACGGTAGCGTACATGCCCAGCTGGCCAAGAACCTCGTACATCGGCCTCTTGCTAACCAGATACTCCTCGGCGACGTTGGTGAGGCCGTAGAAGGTAGCTCCAAGCAGGGCAAACAGGTCTCCCTTGATCAGGTCGCCGCGAGACTTCTCTGGCCCGCCGCTGTTGGCACCCGTGATATGGTCTGAACCGAAGAGCACGCCCATGCCGCCGATGCAGACGAGGATGCCGGCGTACTGGGCCCAGTGGTAGCGGACGCGCAGCAGCGTGAAGGAGATGAGGACGACCATGACGATGGCCCAGAAGTTGATGAGCTGGGCGCTGAGGATGGTGGTGTAGCGGTATGCGAGCACGATGAAGTAGTTCCCCTGGACGTCGCAGAAGGCGAAGATGAGGTACTTCCACCAGTCGCGCAGGACGAGCTGGGACCACCACTTGCGCGCTCCGTAGCGGTAGAGGGTGAAGGAGGTGTAGACGAGGGTGAGCAGGACGTAGTTGAAGAGCGTCTGGAAGGCCGGGATGGAGGTTCCTGCGGACGAGAGCAGGCCCGAGAAGGTGTTGGTCGCGGTGATGCAAAGAGCGAGAATTTGGCTATCTTGTCAGTTTCTCTTCTTAATATATAGGTAGAATAGCAAGCTAGATAGAGTCATACCCCAGGAGCAGGACGATGTAGAACTGGCGAGTGCGAAAGTAGGCAAAGTAGCTCTTCTTCTCGCTGTCGCTGTCGGTATCAGCATCGGCATCAGTGACGACCGGCTGGACAGAGGCATCGGCGCTCTTCATCAGCGGCCGGGTAGTTGAAGCTCCCTCTGACGGCGTCGACCGCGCAGACTCAATCGTGTCTTCAGCCATATTAAATTATATTGATATCGTTATAGTGATATATCGAGGGTGTAGGTGGTGGTGGTGGTGGTGGCGGCGGATGAGAGGGAGCTTTATAGGCAGAGGCAGACGCAAAACTCCCAGAAGTCGTCTGCTCGAGGCTGCTAGCGAGTCAAGGCTGTCGCTGAGGAGGCCGCAGAGAGGGATACGAGGTCTCTCTTCGTCTTCGTCTTCGTCTGTCTGTTCGTCTGTTTGATATCTTGAAGTCCGAGTCCTGCGTCTGCGCGAGATCGAAAAGTCGACAGCGGAAAAAAGAAAAAAAAAAAACAGAAAAAAAAGGAAAAAAGAAAAAAAAAGGTAAAAATAAGAAAAAGTAAAGTTGAAGAAGAGAAGAAGAAGAAGAGAAGAAGAAGAAGAGAAGAAGAAGAAGAGAAGAAGAAGAAGAGAAGAAGAAGCAGAGAGAGAGAGAGAGCGCAGTTGAAGGCAGAGAGAAGTAAGAGTAGGAAGTAGAAGAATCAGTGGAAGGAGAAGAAGAAGAACCAGCAGTGAAGACTCAAGACTCCAGCAAGAGCTTCTCTTCTTCTCTTCTTCTTCTTAATAGAATAGTCTGACCGTAGAATAGCAGAGTCCGAGTCTCGTCGTGGTCATAGACTGGACTAGCGACTCCGCCAGCGTCGCCAAAAGCGCCATCTCGACGTCTCGACCGTCTTCATCTTCACCCTCTTCTGTCTTCTTCCTCTTCTTCCTCTTCTTCCTCTTCTTCCTCTTCTTCCTCTTCTCTGCTGCATCTTCCCTGACTAGCCCTGCAGCTCGCCGTCGCGTGGCCATCCCTTGCTGGCTGGCCTCGTCTTCGTCTTCCTCCCTTGGCTTCTGCTTCTTCTGCTTCTTCTTCGTCATCTTCAACTTCCACCACTTGAACTTCCAACTAACCTCCAGCTTCACCACCGACTCCGCCGTCTCGACATCCCCCGTCATAAACGCACTCAGGCGGCCGTCGACTTCTTCTTCTTCTCCTTCTCCTCCTGCTTCTCCTTTCTTATTCTCCTTCTTAGACGCCCTTCCCGCCGCACCGCGCTTGCGCCAGCCGAGGCAGAGTTTTGCGCGTCGCCCACACTCACCACCTGCAGCATCGCTGGCATCACCGCAAGAGACAGACACTTGCAAAAAGAGACAGGCAGGCAGACGCGAGAGAGACTCACGGAGGGCAGCGCTCTCCTGCAGCGGCCATGGCCATGTCGTTCCCGGTGCCGCCGCTGAACGACCGCAAGAGAGTCAAGGTCTACGAGCTGCGGAACAACGACTGGTTCGACCGGGGGACGGGCTTCTGCACCGGCCAGATAACAGACGTGTGTACCTTTTGCCTTTATATAGAGAAAAGAAAAAGAGATGCTGACGTGCACAGGATGAGCCGAAGATACTGGTGCAGTCGGAGGACCAGCCGGATCGCATGCTGCTGGAGACTCGCATCTCGCGCGAGGACGGATACCAGAAGCAGCAGGGTAGGCCCTTTTACTCCTGTTTCTACGAGGGACTCTGGGCTGACTGCTGGTAGAAACACTGATAGTATGGACCGAGCAGAACGGGACAGACATGGCGCTGAGCTTCCAGGAGGCAGAGGGCTGCGGAGTGATATGGTGCGGACTTTTTTTTTTTTTTTGACTCCCTCGTTCTCTCTATCCAGGCAGACACCAGGCATACATACATACATATATCCAGGGACACGCGACAGCTGACGCTCTAGAGTAGGGATTTCGTGCGCCATGTTCAGCAGCAGCTCGCTCCCCTCGGGGCTGGTACGTTTGCTCTTTTACCCTCTTGTGTATGGATTATAACTAAAAATGTGAAGACGACTCGCTGTCCGACGACGCCATGGACGGCCTCCCCAGCGCTATCATGCTCCCGCCGCCAGACCTCACAAACCTCGCAGAGATCGAACACCTCATCGTAGGCGCCAGTGCTACCCAGCCAGGTAGAGACGCCATCGCCCGCTTCGTCATCCAGGAACAGTACATCCTCAAGCTGCTTCCCCTGGTCGCCGTCGCCGAAGACCTCGAGGGGCTCGCAGACCTGCACCGCCTCTGCAACATCATGAAGGCCCTCATCCTGCTCAACGACAACACCATCATCGAACAGGTCGTCTCCGATCCCGTCATCTCCGCCGTCGTCGGCGCCCTCGAGTACGACCCAGACTTCCCCACCCACAAGGCAAACCACCGCCAGTACCTCAACGACCGCTCCCGCTACAAGGAAGTAGTCCCCATCAAAGATCCCATCATCCTGCGCAAGATACGCCACACCTGGCGCCTGCAGTACCTCAAAGACGTAGTCCTCGCCCGCATCCTCGACGACCCTACCTTCTCCGTCCTCAACTCCCTCATCTTCTTCAACCAGGTCGACATCGTCCAGCACCTGCAGACAAACACCGCCTTCCTCTGCGAACTCTTCTCCCTCTTCGCCCCCGAGTCCCCGCCCGCCGATGCTCGCAAACGTGAAGACGCCGTCCAGTTCCTCCACCAGTGCATGAGCATTGCGAAGAACCTCCAGGCCCAGTCCCGCGGGAACCTGTTTGCAAACCTGATCAACCACGGCCTGTTTTCAGTCATTGCTTTCGCCGTCAAACATCCTACTCCCGCCCTCAGAACTACCGGCATCGATATTCTAGTCGTCCTGCTCGACCATGACCCCATCACCATGCGCGGATACATGCTCAAGGCCTTTACCGACAAGAAGGTCTCGTTGACAGACACCCTCATCGACCTGCTACATTCCGAGGCAGACCTGGGCGTCAAGAACCAGCTGGCCGACGCTCTCAAGGTCTTGCTGGATCCACAACCGCAGATGCAAGAGTTGCGCTCTGGAGAGGTAGTAAAGATGCGTCAGGGCCAGCAGGGCGGCCAGGGCCAGGCTCAGATACAACCACACCCTGTTGCTGACGCTTTCATGCAGAACCACTTCGACAGCTCCGCCAAGAGGCTCTTTGCTCCCCTGACTCACCTCGCCGAACAAGAAGACCGTACGTATCTAACCATACGTATATATCTATATCTATATATATACATGTACTGACTATATGTCTAGTCTCCGGATTGTCGTTCCAACAGGTGTCGTTATTCGCTCACCTAGTCGAGATTCTCACCTTCTTCGTCCGCCAGCATCCCATCCGCAGCCGCTCCTTCATCCGCGAAGAATCCCTCATCCCGCGAGTCGCCCAGCTCTTCACCGTCACCCAGAAACACCTCAAACTAAGTACGCCAGCCTATATTTTAACCCGAATATAATCCAGACTAACCGGCTGCAGTGGCATTGAAATTCTTCCGCACCCTCGTCAGCCTCCACGACACCTTCTACCACGCACAACTCACCCACAACAACACCTTCGACCTCATCCTCAACATCGTCTACGAAACCATGCCCCGCGACAACCTCCTCAACTCCGCCTGCCTCGACCTCTTCGAATTCATCAAACGCGAAAACATCAAGCCCATCATCGGCCATGTCGTCGAACGTTACCGCGAAAAGATCCAGAACATCACCTACGTAGATACCTTCCAGAACCTGATCCTGCGCTACGACCAGATGCAAGGGTACGGAACCAACGCTGCCACCGGTGCTGAAAGCAGTGATGCAGCAAGCACCGTGTTCAGCCAGGACGAAGCCTCGTCAACGCCCACACGCATGATCATCAGTGGCGGCGCCCAACGCTGGGGTGCAATGGGTGTTCGCGACTTGACCGCCGCGGAGGAGGAGTACTTTGAGACCTCAGATGATGAGGAAGACGAGGTAGGATTCTTCTCTTGGGAGGGCGAAGTAGCTGCTGCGGCTGCGGCTGCGGCTGCTACTTCTTGTGGCAGAGGCTCCGGACACAGAACTGTGCAGCTCATGCCAACACTTTCATCACAGGTTAAGCCCGAAAATATAAACTCCGGCACCCCCAATGGCACCCCCAGCAAGCCGCTTGTCGATTACCCTGATGACGACGACGACGACGATGACGCCATGGACGAGCAGGATGCAAGTGCGCAAACACCGCAGCTGCAGGGACAAGAGCAAGAGCAACAACAGCAACAGCAGCAACAGCAGAAAATCGAGCGGTTCTCGTTTTCTGAAAAGCGTCGTCGAGAAGAGGATGATGACGACGATGAACTTATCAAGCTCTCCTCAGGCTCCAAGCGGCGCAACTCGGTCAACCCATCAAACTCCGTCTCACCCCTATTCCAGCGTGGTAATGGGAATGGAAACGGCAGTTTACGAACGAAAAAGGGCCAGGGGCGGAGTCCAAGCGCGAGTCCGAGTCCCAGCCCGAACTCGAAAGGCAACGGAGCTGAGAAAGATGGTTCAAAGGAGCCACAGACACCCGGGAAGAAGATTGCAATTACGCTGAATGTCTCGCCTTCTACACGGATAGCGCTCAAGAGTCAGAATCAGAGTCAGGAGAACTCAACCGGTTCCAATTCGGAGTCAAAGCCGGAGCCAGCCGGGGAGAAACATACCGACGGTGCAGGAATAGTTGATAACACCACAAAATCAACTACTGCAGCCGTAAGTGATGGCAGTGGTGCTGATACTGGCTCAGCCGATAGCGGAGGAGGTGGTTCACAAGATAGCACGGAGCATAATGAGCCTCTTCCTGACACTGCCAGTGCCAGTGCCAGTGCCACTCCAACAACCACGACTACGCCAGTAGCAGCCACAGCCACAGCGAGCTAAGAATAAAATTCGACTAAAGCAAGAGAATATGCGGAAAAGTTCTGAAAAAGTTGATCTATAGAGTGATAAAGGGAGGTGTTTTTGCTGCGACTCTGCGTTACATACATACATACCCGCGAACGAACGACCGACCGAATTCGAAACCGAGTTGCACTAACCTCTCACCCAAAAGCTCCGATATATCCCCCTCTTCACTCCAGTTTCGGCTCCGGTTTCGTCTCCATATAATATCCTTACCCCCTACCCCTTTATTCTCTACGCAGCATCTTACCTACCTACCGACTGACCTACGGGGCCAGCCTCAGCTTCCCACCACTCACTCACTAACCCATCCATTCTGTACGGTAAATAAGAGAGAGAAGAAAAAAACCCACTCGGGCCCTCCTTTCCGGCCCTGGAGTTCAGTTCAGTTCGTTTGCTTGTCCATTTAGCTTGCTTGCCTGCTTGCATTTCCTTTCTTGCTTGTTTTGTTATCCGATCGATTGAGTTGTAATTTGTTCTTCAGATCGTTTGGGAATGGGGATGGGAATGGGCTGGGATGGTGTGATGGAGTATGTTTACCTGTCTATGGGATGGAACGGATGGGAATGGAACGGTATTTGATAGTTATGGGGTTTGAATTTGGTAGGCAGGCAGTTTCAATGGCGGAAGTCGCCTTGCTGTTTGTTATGCAAGATTTCGAACCGGGCGAGCTTGTTCAATTGGCTGCTGGATGAAAAAGGCAGATCAGACGTTATAATAGAGATCTTTATTCTGATATTTTTTTCCTCTTTGTGCGGTTGTAGATAGAGGTGTTGGGTTGAGGTTGAGGTTGAGTTTGATGCGGCTCCACAGCTTCCCGTCGGGTTTGCAACGTCCAGCATTAAACGCCGCGGCTGGCTGTTCGACTGGCGGGTCATGCATGACGGCATGAGATGAAGAGCATATTCTGTATAACCCGCCTCTTCAAGCCACGCAGCATGTCTCCCGGCATCAACATCAACCTCAACCCTCACATCACGCCCAATTCCTTCCTATCACACGTCAGTCCTGGAAGCGCGGGCGGGGGAACCAGCTCGCTCTCCCCATCCACTACACTGATATATTTCATCTCAGGCAACCCAGGCCTAATAGCATACTACCATCTCTTCTTCTCTCTGCTCTCGTCAGAGTTATCCCAGGCCAATGCCACTTCCAACGGCAATGGCTCATATATCATCCGCGGAAGAAGCCTGGGAGGCTTCGAGGTGCCAGCCAGCAACTCAGCCGCCAACACCGCTCTCTACAGCTTGAATGATCAAATATCCTTTATGGAGCAGGATTTAGAATCCTTCGTTCACGCATGGCAGGACGCCGCTATGCGAGAACACAAATTGGACGAACGACCTCGAGCAAATGTTATTGTCATGGGCCATTCGGTGGGAGCTTACATGGCTATGGAAATCATGCGGCGCAGAAGGGAGAAGGCCGGTCTCCAGAGGAAGCTCCAGACCACTCGTGACGCCAATGGGAATGGAGATACCAACGGCCTTGGTCTTGATATCATTGGCGGTATCATGCTGTTTCCTACGGTCGTGGATATAGCGAAGTCTCCTAACGGAAGGATACTCACGGTACGTCTACCGGTTCATCTAGAACCCCATGGCGATGCTAATTACTTGCGATCGGGATAGAAATTACTGTATATCCCGTGTCTACCTCTCCTAGTGAGCTTGTTTGCACGGTTGCTTGTCCTGGTACTCCCTGAGATGCTACTCTACGCCGTCGTAAGCCGGGTCATGAGGAATCCTCGCAAGCAGGCCGTCGAGACGACCGTATCAATGCTGAGAAACGCTCATATCGTCAGACAGGCATTGTATGTTTTCCACCACTTATTTCTGAGAATACCTAGCTAATGGAAATCCACAGATATATGGCTGCGGATGAAATGAGGGAAATATCTGCTGATAAGTGGAATGATGAGATATGGGGGTTTAGTAGCCCTACACATGCCTCCGGAGACAGACTTGCGAAGATGATTTTCTACTTCGGCCGGAATGACCACTGGGTAGCGGAGGTGACTAGGGAAGACATCATTCGGTCCAAAACAAGAGAGCAACGAGATGGTTCAGCTCCAACTCTGATGGTGTGTGAGGATGGGGTTGTTCATGGGTTCTGTATAGGTGAGTGGCAACCACGGGAAACCGAGTAGTGCTAGGAGCTAACAGTTTCATCTAGGACATAATGAGATTATGGCGAAGAAGGTTGGTCGGTTTATTAGAGATATAGTTCAGGAGTCTGGGATAGACAGATAGTTAGACTGTGGTGGGAAAGGCAAAAAAAAAAAAAAAAAAAAAAAAAAAAAAAAAAAAAAAAAAAAAAAAAAAAAAAAAAAAAAAAAAAAAAAAAAAAAAAAAAAAAAAAAAAATTCTGTAGAGCTATGCCCCTAACACCTTTAATAATGCAAGAATTAAAAAACCAAGAAGCAACATGCGGGTATCAAAAAAAAAAATGTTTTACAAGGCTAGCTGTTATTTCCTCTCTGGTAGTTCATACTGGCGCTGCGGAATAGTTCTCCCAACACATTATTCCCGCCCGAAGGAAACGGCATTGTCTGGTTCCATCCTCCGTGTTGCTGGGGAAGTGGAGGCGCAGGCTGATGAGGAGGTAGAGGGAACGATGTGTGTTGCGGCCCTTCATTCTCGGCGCCAGGACTATGCACCTTGACACTCCACTCATCATCCTGCGCTCTCTGCTGTCCAAACAGCTCCTTGAGCGAAATCTGTCTGCCCATGGGTATTCCGCCCTGCAAATCTTCCCCATCACCCGTATCACTAGGATAATAACTACCCTGCGCAGCAGCCTGCCTTCTTTCCGCAGCCAGTCGTTCCTCCGCAGCCTTCCTGCTCTCCCCCGCATATACCGCGCATTCCTTAATAACCTGTGCATTCAGCGTCCTTGCATCTGCAGTCGAGCTCGGAGGCGGTTCCGAAAAGATCCAAATGCCATATATCATTGCCTTTATACCAGGTGAAGTCATCACTGCACCTTTCTCGGGTGTCTGGGGAGCGCTGTCGTCCTGCTCGTCCACTTTCAAAATAACGTAGTCCTCCGTGATCTTAATGTCGTCTCCGGTCGAAAGCTTGACGTCGAAGTTATTCATTCCTCGCCGGTTTAGTAGGAACACGCTGTATCTGTCCTCGCCTAGTTCGCCTGGGGTAAGTTGGCAGACAAATAATGTCCCCTCCACTCCGATCTTCTCCCATAGCTGTGTTGTTGCGTTGAAATGGTAGATGACTGCGTATTGGGCGAGGGAGAGGATGGAGGATATGGATGGGTTGTGTCGTCGGAGAACCGAAAGGTTGATCTCTGCGTTTGTCCTTGTTGGTGGTGCTGGTCCCGCTGCGGGTGCAGGAGCTGCCTCTACAGGCGTGGCTGTGTATTGTAGCATCTTTGAGCTCTGGAGGTGTGGTAATGGCGTTCTGAAGTGTCCAGCTTATCTCTGGGTGCTTTAGATAGCTGAGCTAGTCGTAGATATACTGCTGGTTAAACAGCGAGCTTGTAAGTATGGTCCTCTAGCTTGTATTGTCTGCGGTGTTCTTTGTGAGGATGTCGAAAGTTGCCGTTTCTGGCCATTGTCCGCCAAGCCTCTGGATCGTACATAAATAACGTTAACTTTCCTCCTGCAGGCAACATCCCACCTCATCCTCCGCCTCGATCTGCATACAACTGACGTCTCTCCAGCCATATACACAATATAAATCCACCAAGGAGGCTGATCTGCCCATGGTCTCGTAAAGAGCCTCGAGTTTGGTTGCATTGCTGGATTCGCCGGTTCTCGTGGACCTGGAGCTGTCTGCCCTGCTGCGCCTGGCTTCCCCAGTTACTCCACTGGTATTGGGCGCAGCTGACCAGTAGCCGATCACAAGCCCTCTTCTGTTAACCGCCTTGGACAGGCACCGACATATATATGCCTATATAAGAACATCTGTCTCGCGGTGAGATGAGAGGAAACTGTTCTTCGCTTTCGTTTGCTACAGGTGCGCGGGTTCTAAGGAGAGAGCAAGATGGCGGTCCCCGAGGATGAGGCTCAGATTGTTCCCAACACCACGTCTGCTACGAATGTCGAGGGTTTGCCTGGTACATTCCCTGATCCGCAACTTGAGGAGCCTGTCGTGGTATCGTTGAATGACTTGTCTTTGTCCGCTGGAGTTCGATCTCGGAAGTCCGAATATATTCGACGGAGAAAGCTCAGAATAAGGATCGGATCATGGAACGTTGCAGCTCTGTCTGGACCAGAACAGGACCTTAAGAGTTGGCTAATTTCGGACCCGGTTGCCGGAGGAAAAGCCACTGAGAATGGAGTTAATAGTTTCGGTGATAGAGGGGATGTCTCAGACGATGAGGCAGCCCATTCGGTTTCGTTCAAGGCCTATGGGGAAGGACCAGATCTCTATATCCTAGGACTGCAGGAAATTGTGGATGTGGCCTCTGCTACAGAGGCTATCAAGACATATGTCGATCCTGGCCCTTCTGCCAAATGGAACACAGCACTCCAAGAGGCGTTACCCCCAGGATATACTTGCATAGCTTCCCAGCAACTCGTGGGTATGCTTTTACTGGTTTACGCTGCGCCGTCTCTGGAACCTCATATATCATCAGTAAGTTCCACCAGTGTTGGGACAGGGTTTCTAGGCTATACTGGCAATAAAGGGGCAGTTGCAACACGTATCGTCATCGGAGAAACAACACGGTTGGTATTTGTCAATTCCCATCTTGCAGCTGGGGCAGAAAAGGCCAATCTAGAACGAAGGAACTGGGATGCGGCCCAGATAATTTCTCGTTCAAATTTTGCCCCTATCGAAGAACAGGACCTTATCTCCGGGGAAATAAATCATCAATTTGGGGAAGAGGAGTTCAGCTTTTGGTTTGGAGATCTGAATTACCGTCTAGATGGTATCCCTGGGGGTGATGTTCGCCGCCTTCTCCATTTACATGTTCAAGACGAATTCCGCCCAGCAAAACAGAACACCCCTTTACAGAGTATCGGTAACAGCCAGCCTGAGGAATCTCGGAAATCGTTTGAAAGCGACATCACCTCGTTGCCATCAGAGGAGGGTATACAAATGGAGGATAATGACCTCGATCCAGCAGAGGATCCAGCCTCCCTATTGAACACACTTTCGTCACTCTTACCTCACGATCAGCTTCAAGCTCAACAAAAGAGTGGAAAATCATTTCATCAGGGCTGGCGAGAAGGGCCAATAACGTTCTTGCCTACTTATAAGTATGATGTTGGACGGATAGGGGTATTCGACTCAAGTGAGAAGCAACGCAGTCCAAGTTGGTGTGATCGAATTCTGTTTCGAACCAAGTCCGACCATATGAGACATATAAAAAAAGTTAAAGAGGCGGAAGAAGCGAAGAAGAGAGACGAGGAAATAAAGTCTCTAGGCTTGGATAAAGCTGCCGAAGATGATAATGTCCTTTTTGATTATGATCCAGATCAAGATGCCGCAGACTACGACCCTGAACAGGATGATATAGGAGAAGATGCAACGAATAATGATACCACGGGTGGGAATACTATCTCTCTCCTGGAGTATACGTCCCATCAGCATATTGTTTCTTCTGATCACAAACCTATTCACGCCGATTTCGATGTCACACTTGATGTGGTCATTCCGTCGTTGAAAACGAAGATTCATCAGGAAGTTGCCCGAGAACTAGACAAGGCCGAGAACGAAGCCCGCCCTGATATAACTATCGTGGTGGACCAGCAGTCAGAAGCCCGCCGAAGTAGCTCTGGTGGTGTTGCTATTTCCACTCAGCCAGATACTGTTCACTTTGGCAAGGTGAGATATCGTGATCCCACTTCACGGAGTCTGACCCTTGCAAATACAGGCGGTGTTCCGGCTACTTTTGCTTTCCATTATAATCCTTCTATTGATACAGCTGGCCCCTATTCGTCTCCTCCCTGGTTAAACATCCGCGTTGATTGGCCCGCCAATAATTCTAACCAGGATGATATATTGCCAAAGGAATACACCTTCCAACCTGGCGACTCCGCCAATGTCCGTTTAACATTATGTATATCTGATATCGACTTTGTCCGAGAACTCAATGAGGGCAAGGCTAAAGTGGATGATATCCTTGTATTACGTGTGAACGATGGACGGGATCATTTCTTATCTATACAGGGCCATTGGTTACCTACGTCCTTTGGCTTCTCTTTAGAAGAGCTTACTCGCATACCTGAAGATGGTGTACGTGCTATAAGTGTATCGCCCACTTCTTCCGGAGAGGATAAAACCAATTCTCGATCCTCCGGTCCTCGTGAGCTGTTCAAATTAACAGAGGCGATAGCTGAGCATACTGAACGAGCCGTTGCTGAATGGGGCATGGTTTCCAATGACACAAACCCTGAAAGTAATGAGGCTCCATGGGAAACTGATAAGAAGCCTGGGTGGCCATTTAATTCACAGACATGGTCATTGAACGATACCAAGGAAAGAGAGAAATTGCTTATCGATGTGAGGGAAGCAATTGATACAAATAGTCCATTTTCTGAACGCTTTCCTCCAAATTTCCCATGGAAATACCGCACGGAGCTGCTTGCTGAGACCCTGATTACTTTCCTTCGGTCTCTTCGTGATGGTATCATTACTGAACAGCTGTGGTGTGCTCTAGATGAGCAACTGAAGCTTCTACGAGACAAATCAAGGCAACAGGAACCTCCATCCAGCGAACAGATGCAGTCATCAATACTAGAGACCCTCTCAACATCACCTTCCCACAGTGTCTCCTTCACTTTTCTCACCTTCATGCTGAATCGTATCGCAAACGAAATAGCCCCGATTACACCGACGCCTACACCTTCTGCTACGTCTTCTCCCGCAAAGCCACCATCAGCTCCTACTGCAACCAGTTCAAAACAGCCATCAACACCCGCTCCTGCAGCTCAGTCTACCCTCCTAAGTAGGCAACCGTCTCTTTCGTTCCCATTCCGGTTGCGAGGCCGAAACAGTACTCTACCTGGAAATAGTGATGCAAATCCCTCTCTATCAGTACCGCGGAAAAATCCATCAGTTACCAGAAGAGAAGCTCTTAATGATGCATATGCCTCTCTTTTTGCTTCTGTAATGTTTTCTTCTTCTATTCCGTTACCGGAAAAGGATAAAGACAGGAGATTGTTCGAAGAAAGAAAGAAAGGGGTTATAACACCCTTTTTGTATAGTGATACCAGTTAAACCCGGGTACTTGGAGTTTATACATTGTGTATAAAGATTATGTTACCTTTTGCACTTAATAGCAACCTTGGATTTATATACATTTATGATGTCAAGCTAAAGCTTTAATTAGATATGCGAATGGCAATATGAAAATGGAGTCGCAAGCAGGAATCTACTGGGCAGCCGAAAACCTTTACCCAGGGTTATGAGGTAGACAAAGGCTATAATCCAAACGCACAATAAATTCAATCCGTTATTGGGATAATACTCCCTATACTGCCGCTCCTCTTCTTCTCTTATTTACACGCACCTAACTTGTATTCTGACCGTGGTATATCCACGCAAAGGAGTGTATGGGTAGTTTGACCATGGACCAAACGATCCGTAAGGGTAAAGTAGCGAAAGACAAAACAGTAAGTATTATACTTTTCAAAGAATAATTGGGTCCTCTATGGAGCTCCAATCTCCCTTGCTTCCGTGAAGTGATAAGCGGATTAAGCTCCACCATATATCTGTTTACGGTGCGTATATGTGCATCCAACTTGGTTGAGATAGCGGTATAACGTTTCTCTTGGCTGCGAACTAACTTATCAAGGGTATATATGTCACTTTTCATAGCCTTTCGCGCCTCCTCAACAAGTTCCCTAGGAGGCCTAAAATTGCTCTGACTTTCTTCAACGGAACTAAGCTCTAGGCTCGCTGTCGAGAAACGGGATTCTAACTCATCCAGTCGTTTTGAAAGCTCAATAATTGCATGCGATTCAGGAACCTTGTCGCTCAGGCTCCTTGATTGGCTACATTCAACCACACGTTGTAGGTAGAGGGTTCTGGCTTGCACCATTTTGAGTAAATGCGAGACGGGGCGTATTTCGGCTGCAAGAAGGAACAGTGTGAGACTATAGTTCGAAACTAGTCCTTCGGATGGGCGTGATAGCTTAAACCTGATAGAATGCAGAAGGTATGCTGCTAAAACGGGGAATAGGAAACATGATGCAAGTGCTGAAAGTTCGTGGATATGCAATTCAGATTTCGCGTTTTGACATGCTATTGCCGATGCCTTTCGGGGCGGCAAAGAGTGAGAATCTTCCCCATTAACTGACTTGTCCTGGGGAACGCAATTCTCCGTATCGGAATCATCTAAATATTCGCCGCCAGAGGCGTCAGTCGCTAGCTGAACTCTCTCCTGAGCGGCAAAGTACCATTCCCTATCTGGTGTTAATTTAAAAACGCAATATGCTTGAAAATATTCTGCTAAGAGGGAGGTGCCTCACCATGGTAGCCTAACGGACCAGTTTAAGAAGACTGCTGAAATAGATAGCAAGGCGACATCGGTGAAGACCGCAGCTCCATTGTGAAAGAGAAGCCCTCCTAGGCCTGGTAGAAGAGCTAACACAAGGGGGCTTGAATGCCAGTGGGAGTCCGTATTGCCGGAACTGGCGTGTCCCATACTGTTGCTAGCGCGAGGAAAAAATAAATCGTCTGTTGATGACTTTATAGACCGACGGGTCTCAGTGACAGTGTCCGAGAACGTTGAGTTGCGCCGGAGCTTGCCTGGAGGAGAGTTTGATGGTGCAGAGACATCCAGATTTGATCTAGCAGATGCATTTTGTCTATGCCGAAGTTGTTCTGTGGCCCGTGTCTTGACACCCGAGGTCGCCAGGGAGGTGGATGGTTCCTGATCTCGTTCCGTGGATAGAGCAACCATGGTTCATAGTTGGTATAATCTGGATACGTTCTGCAAAATCTGCCTCAACACAAACACTCCCCAAATCAATGAAATTCGGTCTTCTCGCGCTCCAAGCTCACATCCTTCATGATAGTTGGTATTGACATATAGTCCATCCCGGTTTTTGCGGAGTCGTTCCTTCTTCAGTAGATGATCAAGATCTCTTGGCATAACTTGGCATTCTCAAGTTTATTTTTATCAGTATGACGTAAGAACTTTATGCGCTTTGACCAAGGGAGATATTATGTCATCTGATGAGTTAGCAAGACAACTTGATTATGCCGAAATGGTGAAGAGAGCAATAACATCGGTTGAGGAAATGGAAGACGATGATACCACTACGCCAGCTTCAAGAATTGGATAAGGCCTGAGCCCCTGGGTCTAGAAACATAATTTTGTTTGCTAAATCCTGAACTTCGTATTTACTTCCCTCTATAGGGATAAGAAATTAGGCCTGTCGCTCTCAGCTGCCTCCGCCCGGACGCTGATATTCTACCATGCCAGTTGATATCTTCGGACTCCTTTTTATACTTATCTCGGGAGATAGCATGAGGAACACCTTTTAAATGGGACTGGCCTGGGCGAGGAGGTCAACGCAAATAAAATTAACTTTCCTTATTGATGCAAGGTTGACCAGAATACAACCCCGGCTAAGCCAGCCATCTTCACGGCCCCGGGTCATCCCTCAAAGAATCAAACGACGGGACACTTTTCATGGGGTCATTGATTATACAGAGGCTCTGGCGGGAGAATTGTTTCTATGATCTGCAATAGTCACATATGCAGTTCGACTCACATACATGTACCTTCACGCAAACGTTATGGGATATATATGTGATCCCTTTGATAAATGGTACCAACTGACCTTCAATGTGCAGGAACAGTATCAGATCCATTCTGGTTACTACGTATATTATAGACCAGCGTGTCTAGACCTTTGAAGACGCCTCGAGGCTGAAGTTGCTTAATGATACACCCGGGCCATGATAGCTGCAGGTGTCGAGGGCTTGTCGACGGCACCATCCTCGTGTCCGGCTCATCCGCATCCTGAAGAATCCTTGATGTGTTTGTAGCAAATAGCTCCATCCCCGGGGCGGGGGACTGGGCTTCCGGAAGCCATCCCCGCGCTCAAGGGCTGTCTTCAGACACAACCTTTTCTTCTTCCTTGTCTTGCACGCCCAACCACTGTAAACGCCCTGTTGCAGCAGCCCGGTTTACAAAGAGTGTACAAACGGACCAGCAGTTTACTCACAGAATACGCTGATCGAAGTGCTCGTCAGGTCAAGTTCCTGAGATTCTATTGATGGAGGAAGGCCTATTGATACCCCAATGCGGTTTAGCGCGCGTGTCTTCCGCTGGGTCCACACCTAGTCTTCAGTGCGCTTTTCTTTTACTCTGCTTATTCAGCCCCTTGTTTTCTTATTCGGGGGATGGGAAGATGCAAGGAGTGAGACTGAAGATGCATTCACGCTGCGTCAAGGCTGTTCAGCAACAGTGGTTTATTGACACCCACGGAGACATGACTGATTTATTGACCTTATTCGGGGCAGTTGGGGGCTCAGCGGCACTGCATGACGGCCTCCCGAATGGCCATTCAATATGTCCTTCCTTTTTTTCTTCTCCAGTATCTGGAGTTTCTGCTGGTATATAAATTCTTATACCTGCTCTCTTCTTTGCCAAATTCCTGGTCGCTGAATTCCTTCTTGATGCTCAAGGCCTCTTGCGCATTTTATTTGCCTGCATCTCTCTACCCCTTGAAACGCAATATCTACGCACGTGTCTTACTGCAGACGTTCTCGCAGCATCAAAGGTGTCTTCCTTTCTCAGGATTCTGCTCGAGCTTGGTACGATTATCCCTACGATTCCAATGGATAACGAGGTAACTACTGAGAACTATGGCTAACAACTCCGTATGGTGTCCATAGAACTGGATAGGCGCATTGCACTGGGTTCTGACAGAATATTTTCATCATGGAGAATAACAATCTACCTCTGGTTTATGAAATGTCAACGCAGGCAGTAGTGCTCTGCACTGTTGCGTTCATGTCGTTTCTTGTCTGCATCCCACCGTTGATTTGGCATTGTCGAAATGGCAACTTTCCCGCCTCCTGCTTGATAATGTGGATTCTCACCCAGAACTTATTCAACTTCATTAACCCGTTAATTTGGCCTGATGATGATTTCAGCTCCCGGTGGATGGGTTATGGCTATTGTGATATCCAGTCCAAGCTTATCACTGGCGCTGGTGTCGGTATTGCTGGTCCCTTAGTCTGCATATTTCGCAGTCTTGCAAAGGTTCTGGACACAGAGCGAACTACCCTTGTGCCTACAAAAGGTGACCGAAGATGGAATATCACATTTGACGTCATATATTGTGTTGTTATCCCCGTGGTCATTATGGTACTGCATTTCATCATCCAGGACAGCAGATATTACATTTACAGCATCGTGGGCTGCATGCCAGCTTATCATTCTAGCTGGGTCAGCTTCGTCGTTGGTTACATCTGGCCTCCAATCATTTTGATAATCGCTTGTTTTTATTGTGGTAAGGTTTTAACCACTTGCAGTACACCTTTCACATAGGGCATTACTAACTCTTAAGCCAGGCATCGTGCTATACCGATTGTTCAAGTACAAACGTGAATTTTCCCAGCTTGTGTCTTCGGACAGCTCAACCAGCAAATCAAAATTTGTCCGCCTACTCACCATCTCGCTTGTCCTTCTTCTCGGGAGCCTACCAGCTCAGTTCTTCGTCTTTTACACCAACATAACCTCCTATAAACCCTGGGCTCCTTATTCATGGACCGAAGTTCATAGTCCTCACTGGGGTGAGATTATCAAGATCCCAATGCATGGACAAGTCTACTACGATCGTTGGATACAAGCTGCGGCGGGCTTCCTCCTTTTCTTTTTCTTTGGTATTGGCCATGACGCCACCATGATGTACCGGTCAATTCTTCTAAGACTTGGCTTTGGAGATTGTTTCCCTGCGCTTCGTCATCCACATATCATGATCAACCAGAGACAGGGTTCATCTTCTACTCGGTTCGGCTCTTTCAGTAGCACTGTCAAAATGGCTCTGGGCCGAAAGAAGCTTTTGACATCTACGATTGATTCAGACGTCACGCTGAAGTAAGTTACTTACTTTATTCTCTTTCTGCTCATATTTGTCTTGGGATTGACAATCAACTAACATATGATTTTGCACTGTATAGCGAAAAAACGCGAAATATGTCACTGGATGGATGTTTGTTCAATGAGCTCGAACCAAGTTTCTCCATGGACAACCAAGATTGCGCCCAGAAGCCTTATCAGATGCCAACTGTGCCAGCACCTATAACTCATCCCAGCAAGTTAAACATGTCTCGAAAACAGCGCCGGCAATCAGGAGATTCAATTTTTCTCGAGTTTCTTACCGAAACACCAAGTTCCAGTGCCGTCAAAGGAGGGAGGGAGGCTAAAAGCGGGCCCGATATGGTGTAAAAACCCTCCAACTACTCTCAATATATCCATTTTCAACAGCAACTCTTTGATACTTGCCTGTCCCACTTTTTTACTGGAGTTTTACCTTTTAATATGCTAGCTTTGATTTTTGTGATACCTACGTTCAGATGTCCCATGGCGTTTGCTGGGGAACATATTAACCCACTACTTCGATCGTGGATTAGGAGCATTAGCTGCCTTTAGTTACACATACTAAGTAAATATTTATTCTATCTTATCGAATCGTTTATCATATCTTGTTTTGGCTTATATTTCTGTAGTCCAGATACAACCACGATGCAGTCAAGCGAAAGGATCATATCGACGTAGTATTTCATTGATATAGATTCACAACGTTCCACTCATTACTTACAGTACTAGTTGTAGTAAAAGGGAAATATAGAATACAATGGATGGAGGGTAGAAAATTGGATCAACAAAGATATAATGATACATAGACATGGCCCGCGGAGTTTGAGAAAGATGCGATCAAGAGTTCTAACCAAGCGGCACGACAAGCTAAGATCAGAATAGACGATCGTTCGGGGAGTCAAGTGTGGCATCGAGTAAAATGACTATCTGTACAGAAGCTAGGTATAGGGCACAGAACCGCGACATCAGCTGGGAACAGATTACTTCGATTCTTCGTCGCGGTTAGGGTTGAAGGGTCGGCTGAGAACTTCGTAATGGCCTAGCTCGGAAAAGAATATTAGATCATTGAGAACGTATAGGTTAAATATGCTGTAAATGAGACGGAAGGGCTCACGTTGGACAAAGCCCAGCATGCTGGTTTTCCTTCCCTCGTTATCTTCTGATACTCGCATAGTAGCATCTCCCTCAACAAGCATCAATGTTCTATATTGGTGACAATGTTAACTTTTGAGCTTTGTTATGCAGCGAAAATAGTGGCATAGGAATATACGAGAGAACATACCCCTTTGGGAGATTGAGTAGGTGATCTCTGCCTGGGCCTTCAGGGACAAAGCTCGTCACTCGGAACCAGCTGGTTTGCTGGTTGTCACGAGGGCCGTAGTTGGTACCGACGGAGTATTTCACGTACTCACGTCCATTTGATGATGTAGCCACCTCTGGCTGCGCACCAAGACGACCAACAACGGTGAGACGGGCGTGATCGCGAATGGCAGTGCTGCTGAAAGAACGCGATACGGGAGTAGTAATCGGCCGAGCGGCCTTGGAAAGGGTTTGGAATGCAGATTGACGAAACATTGAAGGGGATTAGGGTGTTATACGTCTCTATTGTGGTTTCTTAGCTGCAAAGATGAGAATTTTTATCGTGGCCTTGGTTATTTGTCTCTCTATTTTCCTCGTCAAAGGAGAAGTTGTGACGTTGGAGCAAGCCCGTTGAGCTCGTGTTAGTCACGTGATAGCTTTCGCGTTTCTCGAACAGCTTCTATTGTACCCAGCAATAAGATTGAGCTTGTAGATATAGTAAAGTGACGATAGATATTGCAAAAACCCCACTTTTATTTGGCTTATCTTACTGAATCTCGAAGTAGTTGCCTCTGTATTTCGTCTTTTCATGCTGCTTGTATATAATACTGACTAAACAAAATTAACTTTCAGCGCTTAATCAAAACTCACGTGACGCTCCCGGCTCCATCGTCGAAGCTGGAATTTATTCGAGCCTCAGTATCGAATTTTCACAGTTGTAACGACCAGAAGCCTCCATTGGCATAGATCGGCTTAACCTACCCTTGGATAAAGGAGTGTGGAGTTACCTGCATGGGATTGAAGTCATATATCTATGCTTAGGTGTGTTTGGCCATCCGTAATCCATTCGCAGCTTGAAACTAACCTGGGGAGCTTTCTTTTTGCCAGTCTAGATGTTTATTCAACCATCCTCCATGCCGACCATCCCCCTCCGGCTTTCCCTTAGAAATGTTCGCCATACTCAAAGGGTCCCCAATTCACCATATGGGCATCCGTTTAGCGCAGTTTATAGAATAGCTCAACCCATTGGACGTCACTTGTCTGGAAGGGCTGGGCGTCCTCACACTCATTGTGTCTCTGCAGGCACCACTCGAGGGTATGCCGCAGAGAGAACCTCTTCTGAGCTATCTTATAACCGCAAACCTCAATACCAGTCCCAAGAGAGACATGTCTCGACGCAAGCGGTCGATAATGGGCCGCTGGCCAGCGAGCCACCCGTGGGTTCCTCGCCGACGGAATCGGTTATATATCCAGAGCCATATTCCAGGTTGACGGAAACATACGCCAGGGAGAATGCGGCTTTGCCATCTTCTGAATCACTTTTAGCCTTACCTACTCTCCTTTCGAAGCCAGAATCCTCACTTCATATGCTCTCACAAATGGGGATTGTTGAGATTGATACAGACGTTGCCAAAATTTCTGATATAGGAGCTGTTATGTGCAAATTAGTTTGTCGCATTACACCTGCGTCAGGTGTGAAGGTCAAAGATCCAATCGAAGTCGCAGGTCTTGGGCAGGATTCGGTGAGTCTTCATTCTTAACATATATAGTCTTTTTACTTTTGGACCACCTTAAAATCGGAATCGTCTAGCCTAATGTATAAATATGCTAAGGATATTTGTTTGCACTTCTAGTACTCAGCAAAAAATGCCGCCTACGTATTTCTCGTGTCCGCACTTCATACCAAGGGTTACCTTAACAAAATTGCACAATCGTTCAAGACCTCACGGGACATGAGAGCGCACCGCTTTGATCTATCAGATGTCTACCATTACACCTCTCGGTTTGCAGCGTTACCTGAGATACACTACACATCCACGCCGGAGCCTGGTTTTACATCATACGCCCAGCATGAAGTTAGAATTGAGTTGCCAGGTCAAAATATCAAGTCTGTTGCTACGGGAGATTTCCTTCCCCAGGTCATCACTGAAGCTTCCCGCTCCTTTATAGCTCAGGTACCACGCCAGGGTATTCCAGGAAATCATGAGCGAATTAAAGACGATTCTACCCTTACAGTGGATGTTGCTCCTAATCTTCTGAATTTTTACCGGTCAAAATGCGGTCAATCTAGCGAGATTGAATCACGCTGTACCCAAGAAAACTTTGGCCCTTGTACGGTTTACTATGGGACCCTTTATATCGATGGTCAACCTGTGTCAAAACCGGTAATGGCTGACTCCGCAAAATCAGCAAAATCTCTTGCAAGGCTCGCAGGAGTCGTTCATCTCATTGGCAAGGATCCGTCTCTCTGGTCAGACTTTGTAAATGAGATGCGAGAAACTTCACCCATTGTTCACTCCGTCTCTATCTCGATGTCTCCTGAAACTCTCTCCGCCATCCAAACCTCACTCGAAAGCATTTACTACCCTAGTCCCCAAGCCCAGGCTAAAACTAAAGAGACCTGTCCGGACAACATTGAGTCACTGTTTCCAAATGTCCTTGCTTCAGCTGTGCGCCAGGCTGAGTCCGCGGATCCACCTTTTCTCCCGTTTAGCAACCGTACTTTAGAGGAGTCGCTCAATGCGAGAAATTCTTTGCCCACAAGGAAGCACGTCAAACAAATCCTTGACACCATTAACGAAAACACTGTTAGCATCATAGTTGGTTCTACAGGGAATGGAAAAACCTCTCAAATTCCCCAGATGGTGCTAGAGCAATCCCCTGGCTCCAATATAATGGTGACCCAGCCTCGCAGGGTTACTACTACGACTATGGCGCGGCGAGTTGCGTTTGAACGTGGTGAAGCGCTTGGGAAATCCGTTGGATATGAAATTCGATGGGATGCTATAAAGCCATCGTCAAACAATGGTATCACCTATCGAACGACCGGGGTCATGTTACTGGATATGTTACGGAGAGGCGATGAGATTTTGGACACTATATCTCACATTTTTGTTGATGAAACACATGAACGTGATACTCCTACGGACCTTCTCCTAGCGCTATTAAGGAGGGAGATCAACCGACGTTCCAATGCATCCATGTCGATTCCAAAGATCATAATCATGACCGCAGATCCCGAAACTGCTGCTCTTGAAACCTATATGGGAACTGTGTCTGAAAATGGAGAACCTAATCCAGCAACCCGCATGGTGATCCCCAGTTCATCTCATCCTGTTCAACGTTATTTCCTTGAAGACATACTGCATTCTTTATTCTCTAACCATTCTGCTGAAGATTTGATGCCCTTACTCTCTGACACTTCAACAAGCCAACATATTGCAGCCGAAAAGGACCTGATCACTCCCAAACACTCGGAAGGTAATGATGAGGCTAAGCTGCCCATTCCCAATGCATTACTGGAGGAGGCTACGTCGAACGCCCCAATCAATGAAAAAGAGCATTTTGTTCCTCTTGGACTGACTGCTGCTACGATTGCTCATATTGTGAAAACCGAAGAGGAGGGTGTTATCCTTGCTCTGTTTCCAGGCCTTGACGTGATAAAGCGACTTGAAATGCTACTTTATGACCAACCCCTTGGAATCGATTTCAGCGATCGAACCAAATTTCAAATTTTCAAATTACACTCCGGTCTGGGCGATATTGATGAAAATGTATTACGTCCGGCGAAGAACGGATGTCGAAAAATAATTCTGTCAACAAATATTGCTGAAAACTCGATAAACATACCAGAGGTCCGATATGTGGTTGATAGCGGAAAGAAACATGATTCGGTCTACGACCCGTCAACTGGCCTGCGGAAGGTCGTTGGTGGCTGGGTTGATAAGCTAGCTATCCATCAAAGGGAGGCATGTGCAAGCCGAACCGGCAACGGGGTTTACTATGCCACATTCACACAGTCGAGATATGATGCATTGACAAGGAGCACCCCTCCTCGGATCTATGTGGACGAAATTGAAACTGAATCTCTCCAGCTAAGAGCCACCTTACCCGACTTACCTCTCCGCGATTTCATGCGTCAGGTGCCAAATCCGCCCTCGCCAGACCGTCTCAACAGTACCACGGCAAACTTGCAGTCAATTGGGGCAATAGATAATAATGATGATATCACCGCGCTTGGTCGTATCCTATCGCTATTACCTGTCCCTCTAAAAGCTGGAAAAATGGTCATGCTCGGAATTCTATTGAGGTGCTTTGAGCCTGCCCTGATACTTGGTGCTGCCACTCATGCCCGTTCCCTTTTCATTCCATCTCGGTCCGAGAGATGGTATAATTCACCGCGTCGAAAGTTTGCTGGAGAAACCAACAGTGACCATATAGCAATCTTGAGAGCCTATCGGAAAATTAACCAAATTTCCAAGAAGCACGGACAGGAAGCTGCTCGGAAATATTGCTTGCAGCAGTCTATGAGCCATGCAACATATTTGGACATGGAGTTATTTATTTCGCGGATAACCCTCACGCTTCGTCATCTCAACCTCATTCCGGCTACAGAGAGTGAGTCTGGGGAGAATATCCTCGACGAAAACTCTGGCGATCACTCGATTCTCAGGGCACTTATCACTGCCACTGTAACCCCGAATATTGCGATCAAGCCCAGTGATAGTGGAGGCCAATGGCACACCAAACGCTTCCCGGCAGCCGTCGTTAGCAATAAAAGCACGAACTCGTTCCAGAAAAGCTGGGCGGGTCGAATGCTAGCGTTTAATGAAGCGTTGAACTTCCATAGTGAGGCTGACGCAATCATGATGGACACGACGTCTGTTCACCCGCTAATGGCCTGCCTTTTTGGTGGAAAGCTTTCCCGTGAGGATAATGCGCTTTTCCTCGATTCCCATTTAGCAGTCAAAGTAAAATCCCCGGATGGCAGTATGGAAAGTGACTCTAGGGCTGCTAGTGATGTTGTTAAGGCAAGGAAATTGATAGACAAGGTATGTCTTCGTGCTCATTCCATTCAGATATTCAGAAGGATCGCATTTCTAACCAAGTTGCTGGTATATAGGCATCCGAGGATTTCTTCAACGATCTCGCCAGCAACAGAAGCTGGGCTGAAGCGGAATCTGATCGTCGACGCCTTGCGACAGAGATCAAAAGCATCATAGATACCCTGCCTGATACCCGCCAATCAGGCCCGCTGATACGAAAAATCCCCTAATTACACACTGCTTATTGCATAGAAATGCTATAAATGTATACATACTCATCTTAGGCTTTGGTTTCCCCCTGTCTGTTCACCATGTTTTTGTATTATCATCAGGGGCCGGAGTTGTGATGGATGTTTGGTTTTTTTTTCAACCACTGAGGATTTAACGTATAATCGGCCGGGAGCAAAATGGAGAGTGTATATATATTCTCAGCGTACTGTACTATAGAATAGAATCGAGGGCTCGAAAATTTTTTGCAGTCGATGAATACTTAGCCTTGGTTGGCCGGTGCATGACTAGGAAGCGGCAGGGGTAGTTTTGTAATGACGTTTCTTCGAGCTTGAAGGCGGCACTTCCTTGCTGTAGCTCGAAAACGCTTGCAACCTCCTACATTCCCGAACGCCTTCATACACCATGACACAATCAAAGGCCCAACCACTTTGAGAACTTCGATATAGCCGAATTGATGACTGCTAGTCCCCATACTAGGCCTCCTGTCCTGTGACAACATGAAGCTGGTTCCTCCCGGCAATTTCTGTTCCAGCTTGATCCGACAGCGACCAGCTTTGCGCACTCCATCCACCATTACTCCGCGATACCTAGCCTCCTACTCTTCCATATTCACGCCAGTGCCTTCACCGTCTTACCTGTCCTCTACCCGACGGCTATCGCAATGGTGCTCTGGAGCCCGCTGGAGAACGTTTCAGAGGAGACCTTCCGGCTATAACTACGGGGAAAACGATGCACATACCCGGGAAAGTTGGAAGCGCAGGCGACACTCGAGAAGCAGCTACGTCCTTCTCGTAGCTACAATCGGCGCTGCGACATTGACGCCAGCAGCTCTGCTTGAGCTGGCAGAGAAGAAGAACCAGGAGGACGAGTCGAGCACTCGAGAGCGTGAGATGCTCCACGCATCAAGGGCAGAAGCACGGAGTATAAGACGTACCGGGAGAGGTATAGAAGACGACAGCGATGGAGGTGATACCGAAAGACAAAGGGCTCGGAATGTCTTATGGCGCATATATGGCTTTCTGGATGAGTACGTTTTCGAGGTGATTGCTACGGGATTTCGATTCGTTCACCTGGTGGTTCTATTTATCCCGGTAATAGCGAGCGTCCCAATAGTTTTCCTTGGAAGGAGGGTGAAAGATCGAGATAACCACAGGAGAGGAGCTCTGCTATGGTATGCCCTTGTCGTGTACACCATGGAGCGTGCCGGGTCGGCATTTATCAAGGTAGAACCACACCCCTTTCACGCAACCGCTGCAGCTCGGATGGCAGGCTAACTATTGTTTCTATTGAAAATGCAGCTCGGGCAATGGGCTGCTTCAAGATCTGACATCTTCCCGCCTGAACTATGTGCTATGATGTCTTCCCTGCATTCACAAGCGCCGGCACATCCACTACATGTTACGAAACGTACGATTAGTCGAGCATTCAATGGCCTACCTTTTGATGAGATATTCGAGGAATTCGACGAAAAACCACTTGGTGTAGGTGCTATTGCCCAAGTGTACAAGGCAAAGCTCCGTCCGGACCTGGCTGGCTCCCTTGATCGTGCGTCTAAACCTACCAATCTCCGCGAGAAGATGAGGAGAAATGTCAATGTCCTGGTGAAAAGCACTCCAGAGAGCGTCCCATCGTCATACATTGCGATCAAGGTTCTCCATCCAAAGGTCGATAGGACCGTGCGACGAGACCTACGAATTATGGGTTTTTTTGCTACCTTAATACACTGGATCCCTACTATGGAATGGTTATCATTACCCGATGAAGTCGAGAAGTTTGGAGAAATGATGAAACTCCAATTGGATTTACGGATTGAAGCAGCAAATCTAGCGTTTTTCCGGGAGAACTTCAAATCAAGAACTACAGCTCGGTTCCCCTATCCATATACTGAATATACCACCCGCGAGGTCCTAGTAGAAGAGTTTGCTCAGGGTATTCCGCTCGCTGCATTTTTAGAGAATGGTGGCGGTGTGTTCCAACATGACATTGCCCAGGAGGGATTGGACGCTTTCCTTCACATGCTGCTCATTGACAACTTTGTCCACTCTGACCTGCACCCTGGTAACATTATGGTACGCTTCTATAAACCAAGCCAGCTGGACCTCTCCCTGAGTGTGCAGAGTCCCCACGGAGCCCTGGTATCAGAGAGTGGGAATACCGCAACAGAATCGGTTCTTTCACGATTGAGGAAACACCGCAAGGATCCAAAAGCTTGGAACGAGACCCTGAAGCAAATTGACGCTGAAGGATACCGACCTCAGCTGATCTTCATTGATACCGGTCTTGTCACAGAGCTCCATGCTGTTAATCGACGTGATTTCCTTGACCTGTTCCGAGCCATTGCTGAATTCGACGGATACAAAGCTGGTTATCTCATGATTGAGAGATCTCGTCAACCTGACACCGTCATTGACGCCGAAATATTTGCGCTCAGGATGCAGCATCTCGTTCTCAGCATTAAGGGAAGAACATTTGCCCTGGGAAATGTGAAACTCGGAGATGTATTGAGTGATGTTTTATATATGGTCCGGAACCACCATGTAAGACTCGAGGGTGACTTTATCAACGTCGTCATCTCCGCTCTTCTCCTGGAGGGCATTGGTAGGAGATTGGACCCAGATTTGGACATATTCAGAAAGTTCGTTTATACCATCCTTTCCCTTCACCTCTTGCTTCTTTTGTTTCATTACAGTCACTAACCAACATTTGAATAGTGCATTGCCAATCCTCCGTCAACTCGGCTCGAAATCTACGCTGCTCAAGTCCGTTCGTGAAGGGGATACATCCATGCTCCGCGTATGGGTTGGGCTAGAAGCACGAAGCTTCCTCAAAGCCAGCATCTCCAGCGTGGAGAAGTGTGTGAAGTACGATCTCCTATCCCCGAACATTTAGCCAACATATACCACTACGTTATTCATATTATCTCCATATATCCTGAGCATAGCTCAGGCATTACTCTTTTTCTAGCTACACGGGACGACACCTGTACATAATATCGGCTACATTTTCTTGCATCTGGCGGAACACTTTGGCTCTTTGCATGTACATAGATAGAGGCATTCCCGAAGTTTGGTGGCGCCATCTTCGAACCATGGTTAAATACGTGAATAAACACATCTCCTTCCATCAACTCTTTATTATCTTCGATAACCCAACTAGATAAATAATCCTTGACGGGGGAAAGAAGATACTGATGCCCATACTCAATGTCCAGCATTGGGCAGCATCGCTCGGGATAAATATGCCGAGAGAGGCGATTGATTCCAGGTACTCTGCCTCCTGCTCCACACACAAACAAGTGATCCCCGTAGATCTCACACAATAGCTGCAGATGGGAAAATTTCCAGCATTCATATCCGCAGGAGTTCACAGTTGCCAGCACAGACCGATACAGCGACTGGAGGGGGATCGAAATGCCATTCCCTAGCCTGCGTCTGTACGGTGACGATGGCGATTCCGAGATATCTGCGTCGACCTGGGGATGAAGGATACCGAACTCCCACCATCGAAGACACGGAGAAGAACCTCTCGCTCTCGTTTGTATTTCCTTCTCAGCCGCCGACCCCTCGATGTCCCACGCCGCCTGTCCTATCGCAGTTCCGTCAACGGCCGCCGCTTGCACATAACCTGCCCAAGATACACGGAGACGGCGATGGGAATGGGACGATAACGCCAGTGCAGCTCCTGGAGAGCCAGCTCCCGTCACTCAGCTGGAGAGAGCGTATTCAGCATCTGACATGGTCGTTTTTCACGCTGACAATGGCCACAGGTGGGCTGGCGAATGTCATCCACTCGATCCCTGTCGAGGCCCGGTGGCTGGAGATAATCGGGCTTGTGATATTTCTGGTCAACCTGGCCTTCTTCGTGGTCATCGGTACATTGATGTGTGCACGATTTTATCTATATCCATACACCTTCAAGGCATCGTTCCTGCATCCGACAGAGTCTCTATTTATCCCTTCTGTGATTGTGTCGTTCGGAACAATTCTTATCAATGTCGCACAGTACGGTCCCAGTCATGCAGGTGAATGGCTGGCCCATGCAACAGTGGTTTTGTTCTGGTTTGATGCAGCATTAGCTGTCATCTTATCCGCAGGCATTTATCTCATTCTGTGTGTACGCCCATGGCCCAATTGTGCTCTTACCCGGGGAGTAGCCAGATGACTGATATCATGTTTGTAGGTGGTCGACACAGACATTTACAATTGCTAAGATGACGCCTATATGGATATTCCCAGCATACCCAATGCTGATCATTGGACCGCATGCAGGAATTCTGAGTGCCAGCGTACCTCAAAATCACGCTCTTCGAATCATTATCGGTGGCTGGACTATCCAGGGAATTGGCTTCCTGGTCTCCCTCATGGTATATTCTGCATTTATATACCGATTGATGACGCAGAAGCTACCAAATGAATCCCTCAGGCCAGGGATGTTTGTATCTGTCGGACCCAGCGCGTTTACAGTGGCAGGGATCCTAAGCATGGCCGATAATGCTGCGAGATCACTGCCTGCCGACTTCATGGGTGACGGAGAACTAACAGCAAAGATAATCTATGTGGTTTCGAACTTTGCAGCTCTGTGGCTATGGGGGTAAGTCAGACAGTGCCCCAGATGTAGATATATATGCTAACAAAAAAAAAAATGGTTCTAGGCTGGCGGTTTTCTTCTTCTTTATAGCAGTCTTTGCGCACTGGACACCAGCTCGTCGTGGACGGATGACTTTTTCGATGACCTGGTTCTCCTTTGTGTTCCCCAACACCGCATTGACAACGGCCACGTTTGCCGTAGGAAAGGCGTTTAACAGCAAGGGCATCGAGGTAGTTGGCTATGCCCTTACCGTCCTGCTCTTCATCACCTACTTCTTCGTATTCTTCACGATGGTAAGGGCGATCCGGACTCGCCAGATACTGTGGCCGCAGAAGGGAGAGGACAAGGACGAGGGAGGATTCAAGATCAAAGAACACAAACCAGACGCTAATGGCGTCCTACCAACACACTCGTAACCATAGCTAATCTGAGCGTTCTATGTAGCAAGCATGTATCTCTATCTCAAGTTTATGCTGTATTTTGTTGTCTCCCTTATTAGACCAGTCGTACTGGGCCCCCCCCCTTCCCCCACATCAGGCACTGCTGCCGCCCACCTGTTATCCAGCACGGCAAGGTGGCCGAGTGGTCTAAGGCGTCCGACTCAAGTTTCAAACTTAGTTTGTGATCTAACACGAGCTTGCATTCGAATGTGGTTTACACGCGTGGGTTCGAATCCCACCCTTGTCATTTTTTTTTTGCGTTTTCATTTTTATTGTCGGAAGCATACTTAAATGATTATTGATTTATTTTAATTTTTTAATTCAATCGTATATATTAGATACTCTACTAGTCTGATCATATCATGTCATACATGCATATTCGTCCTTGTCGCCGTTATGTGTCAGGGATATATATGGTTACGAGATTAGATACTCCATACGTGAAGGTTTATGGCAGATGAACGTCGCTGTAACCTCCTCCACAGTACAGTTAACTACAGTTAACTTTACTATCTAGGAGAATTAGAGATGCCCTTCGCTTTCTTGGAGTACCTTGTGAGTCCGGTGTTCAAACTGATATACGCGCAGTGGATAGCTGATACGGTATGCTTTAGATTTGATAGCGACACTAGCACATGAAGAGGATACCGTGATAAGGATGGATCTCAGGAGTCCTCAGGAGTAACCAAGACAAATATCACACCTCTCGCTATCACAGACCGGCTCTTAAGGAATGGAGTGGTTATACTGCATGAAAATCACCAGTTGGCCGTTCCCCACGGTTCACTGAGTCAGAAATGGACTTGGCTGTTTGGATTTCATGTCTAGACCAGCAGAAACAGTTCCCACAACTGAAGTTCTCTAGGATTCTAGCTGATCTATGGAGCAGAGACGGCTATCTAGTTATCGGTGGAAGCCGGATCATCTGCCCACGAGCCGGACGAGAGGGATTGACACAACATCCTAGTTGCAAACATCGTACTGGTCGAGTTAGGCAAAAGGTGCTTTTGACAACAATGTCAAACCACCAAGATGTCTCCGAGTATTCCTCTGCGAAGCGATAGCATTTTAGCCGAGACATTCCGTATCCCCGTGAATGCCATGTCGACCGACCATCGGGATGAAGGAAAGCCCTAAGTATGTATGTATGCTCTTTGCGGTCAAGCTGCTCGGACTGATGATCTCTTAGCATCCCGTATTTTTAGATGCAAAAGAAATTTGGCGTCATTCTTCACTTTATCCGCCCTTCTAGAAGGCATTGGTATGACGGAATTCCATTGTGCTTACCAAAGGCCGTCTGCAGGTCCCTGGCCCCAGTTTTCATATCCTTCTCTTCACATTGACTTCCCCACAATCTCTCCCTCCACACCAGGACCGCTTCGGAGGCCAAGTCCGAAATAAAGCAGCTGAAAATATTAATCCTGACAACAAAGCAAGTAATGGGGATGAAGAAGAGAATGAAAGGCTCTGTTACGAGAATTCCGCCCCCGCATTTCTCCGTGCCATGGATGCAATCTGCGCGCCGCGTTCCGTAGCGCCGCCAACAACGTGGCATTCATTAATCGAAGAGCGTCAAAAATCAGGAAGCATGTTGGCTCTGGCGACCGACTTCCGTCAAGCAGGTCCCCAATGTCCATGATCTCGTTCTTCTGAGCTACATCAAAGGGGATTCTGGTGATCAATTGGTCCTTGTTGTCTCTGCTGGCAAGAAGCGCGAATGCCCGGCTAATTGAGAACGAGAGATCGTCATTGAGAAAACCAAGTCAAACGCAGCCAAGCAAAATTGCTTCAGATACTGACAACAAGACACCAACCCCCAAGGTGGCTGATCGACACATTCTGTGGGGAAGAAGACAGCAGTTCTTCCTCTTCTTATCCTTCTGCCTCTTCTTAAAATGCAAGCATTCGGCGATGAAGAGGCCATGGTCTGTCGGCCGATCCAGTACTTCCAAGACAGACTCTTTTTCTATAATGCTAGCATAGATCTTCTCATATGACACAGTCACAAGGGTTCTTTTCTAAAGGTACCTATATGCTGTCGCAGAATGCCTTCCTGGGTGTGTAGTGGAGTAGATGGCCAAGCACAGCAGGAGTAGCAGCAACAGTCATGGTTCTTCAGCTGTGTGAGATGAGAAAGTTGATGGATCACGAAGATAAGGAGACAGATGATAGCATAACCATCCATCTGTTCCATAGGCATAGGGTAACATTTCACGATATCCATAGAACAGATCTACACGCCACTGTGTGCAAAGATCGAGCTCTCCAATCTCACAGAGCACAAGAAGAACATGCATGCCACATGCTTTCCAGAACGGATATCTAAATTTATCGCCTGCTAGTTAACTATCAACACGAAACCAAAGGATTCTAGTTCGAGGAATGAGGCCTGAGCTGCTGTTAGTGTCGCTCTAGCTGCTTCTGCTCCGTGTTGACTTGCATCCTCCGCACGCCGGAAGAAAGACGGAAGATAGGAAGATACCTAAATATCCATCCCGTCGTGAATAGGCCTGTGGAACCGCCAAGGCAAGGCCGCCCTTGCGATCTACAGACAAGCCTTCGCCGTGGCGGCTCACTGGGCCCTGTCATCTGTCTTCCAAGGACTCCATCCTCCATGCATTGCTGGGGCCTGCAAAGATCCATGCACTTGGTCACACCTGCTCGCAGTGTCTCCCAGCCCCTTTATACTGTCCCTTACCCTGATAATTTGCTCTATGTGCTTTTCTTATGGCATCATTATGTCACCAAAACCGACACTAACCAATCACGTGTCTTAGTTTCGCTCTCTCCCGTATTACATAATAACCTTACTTTAACGCAAACGAAGCAAAAAAGGCAAAAGAGGTCAAGCATGCAGAAGAAGGGACAAGATATAAATACGAACAAGGCGACAAGAATACGACAACGACGGAGGGTCGCGTCAGCCAAGCCGGTCGCTACCCTCACCTCCAAGGTATGAGGGCTGTGGCTCAACTCCCGCTGGCATAGAGGCATGGGGATAACAAGTTGGTGTTGTAGTCGACTTGCATGAAAAAAGTGTTAGCAATATCAAATCTCCCTGCAAAATTGCCGGCCACGGGTGTCTCAAGGCTCAGACGAGGCAGAAGAAGGCTCAGAAGGTCACCGTGCTAAATCTGTGTTACGGGCGACGACCAAGACACGAGGAAGCAGCTGGCGAGTTGGGTCAGCGGTGGGCTCAAACTCACTTGTGGCGGGATAAACATGTCTTAACGGTGCGAAAGGAAATTGGTCAACTCACTAACTCACTCCCATGGTAACCTAGGGGGGCAGCGGGTCCACTTTGAGTTTCTGACTGACCTGACGGCCTTGTCCGACACACACGGTCCTGCGCCATAACCAACTGCTTTCTCGTGTGCCTGCTTTAATTCGACCAGATTGGACCAGCTACTGTGTACGTGGCTAGGCATTTTTATATACTTGGAGAGCAAGAGTTCCTTGTTTCCAAGAGTACGGAGTACGGGGTACCTGAACCAGACGTGCCGTTGCATAGTGGCCAAGGAAATTGCTCGTCGAATCGCCAGAGATTAGAACAACGCCTATTAAATTAGGAGGTTCTAAAATAGACGACTAACTCCATGCCCCTCTTCAAATCCGACCTTATACAAGGGTATGGGCGCGCCAGACTGGTGGCTGCCCCAAAGCAAGGTTCGACTCTGCAAAGCTTCTTTCCCATAGAGGCTATGGCCGCGTATGATGCCATGGACTAGAGTAACACCTGGCGTTATGGCTGAGTTTGCCGCCTATGAAGAAGAAATGAAGGAAATCATATGTTCACTCATCTCTAGTGTTTTGTTTTATTTGTTGTCCTCTCCTTGAGCGTCTCTGGACGAATCAGAGGAATTATATTGGGTTCGCCAGAAGCTGTGGTTTTGTCTAGCGGAAGATCGACATACCGCTATGATATCTTACTGGCCTCACGCCTTGCAAAATATGTATATCATGTCTGTTCTCTCGAATGTTTCAGTACATTGCCTGACCCATCGGTTGAACGTGCCTTCGGATGCCGAGGTTGGTTGGAACGAAGAGTTTGGGTTTCCTGCCCCTGGATAGGCTTCAAGGGTTCCCATGCTTGAATCGTCTTTTTCGCGGGGTTTCATGCCATGTCTGGGATTTCGCAATGAAAATCTCCGCATGACCCCTTGTCCGCCAATTCTCTGTGATAATGCTACTGTCCTTGATTTAACCGTATTTTCATGGTTATCAGAATGCGGGGACCAATCCACACCCACCGTTCCTCTCTTGAAGAAACGGATCTGCGCTCTCAGGGCCTCCGAAATTCCAAAGCCTCATTCGCGCCCACTATCGTCTCATCTCTTCCCCTTTACGGATGTCCTCCGGTGCTTCAACTTTGTATCTATACATGCTCTCCCGACCCACCAGCATAGCAGCGAGCAATGGGGAGTCCGAAACCAGCCGGCCTCATCCTCCCCATTTTAGTGATCTTCGCTGAATGTTACATTCTGGCTTCAATATAAGAATTACCAGATTACTTATACCTTCGGCTGCATATCCTCTTAATTCTCTCACTGCTTCCTGATACGACGAGATGAATGCCGATCAAAAGCACAGCCTAACCAGCTAGCCCGGGACAACCATAATCATGCCCTTCGAGAAGCGCCTTGCCTAGACACTTCAATGCCAGGGATGTCGAAGGCCGGCGAATTGGTACCCAATTTTCATGCGGATGGGCAAGTAAAAGGACGACAGCCAAGGGATTCCGCTAACGGAGCTCTCATCACTCCCGTAAATGGGTGCCTGTTGGTTGACACGACTATAAGCTATACCCCGATCCCAAAATCTATATCAAGGCCTTCCTCTCCCGCCAGAATTCTGGTTTTTTTCTCTCCTTCCTCTCTCCAAGCAATCAATCGCCTTCATTCTTCCCTCTTCACCAGTCAAAAGTACAAAGGTTGCAATTCAATATGGGTTTCATCACCAAGGCCATCCCTCTCGCCCTGGCGGCGGCATCTGTCATCAACGGCGCTGAGATCTTGGAGACTCGCGCTGGTGTCCAGACCCTCGCTGACAAGTACATTGTTGTCATGAACGATGGCATCAGCGACAAGGACTTCGACTCCCACCGCTCCTGGGTTAACCGCAACCACCGCCGCCGTTTGATTCGCCGTGGCGCCAAAGCTATGGGCGGCATGAAGCACACCTACAACTTCCCAACTGGCCTCAAGGGATACTCTGGTCACTTCGATGAGCAGATGATCAACGAGATCTCCAAGCGCGCTGATGTACGCATCAATTATGTCTCCCTAAATGAACGCCATCACTCACAGAGTTTCTAGGTCAAATACATCGAACGTGATGCCCGTGTCCAAATCAACGCTATTGAACAACAGGACAATGTTCCATCCTGGGGTCTTGCCCGTGTCGGCTCCAAGGAGCCCGGTGGCACCACCTACTATTACGACAGCACTGCTGGCGAGGGCAGCACTGCCTACGTTATTGACACCGGTACCGATATCCAGCACGAGGAATTTGAGGGCCGTGCCACCTGGGGTGCGAACTTCGTTGATGACATGGACATGGACTGCAACGGCCATGGTACTCACGTCTCTGGAACCATTGGTGGTAAGACCTTTGGTGTTGCTAAGAAGAGTAACGTCGTTGCCGTGAAGGTCCTCGACTGCAACGGCTCTGGTTCCAACTCTGGTGTCATCATGGGTATGGAATGGGCTACCAAGGACGCCCAGCAGAAGGGTGCCGACAAGGCCGTCGCCAACATGTCTCTTGGTGGTGCCTTCTCCCAGGCTTCCAACGACGCCGCTGCAGCAATTGCTAAGGGTGGTGTCTTCTTGGCCGTTGCCGCCGGTAACGACAACGTAAGTGCCTTCCGTCTCAGAAACATATATACTGCGTCCATTGTGCTAATCATGATATCTGTAGGTCGATGCCGCTGATTCCTCCCCAGCTTCCGAGCCCTCCATCTGTACCATTGCTGCCTCCACCGAGCAGGACAGCAAGGCCGACTTCTCCAACTTCGGTCAAGTTGGTATGTGTATTCCATTTATTCACCTCTAGAGGCGACAAAAGGAAGCAGTGCTAATATAAATTCCAGTTGATGTCTATGCTCCCGGTGATTCCATCACCTCCGCCAAGCCAGGTGGTGGATCTCAGGTCCTCTCAGGTACCTCCATGGCCACCCCACACGTCGCCGGTCTCGGTGCCTACCTCATTGGCCTCGGCAAGGGTGGCGGCCCCGGCCTCTGCGACACCATCAAGCAGATGGCCATCGATGTCATCCAGAACCCCGGCGCCAGCACCACCAGCAAGCTCATCAACAACGGATCCGGCATGTAAGCGGGTAACCTTCCTTGGAAGTTTGCTTTTGACTGGAGAGTCCATGAGTAAACCACTTCCCCTCATAGTAGCTTTCTTTCTTTCCCCTTGAACATATATGAAGAGCAGTGGTCGAAGCCCCTCGACTTGTAAATAGCTTTACTCTTTTGACGGCTGTGCCTCGTTTCTTTCCTTGATCAGGTAGCTTCGTCCATCTTTGTACATATTAATGGATTAACATGAAGTTCCTTTTTAAATACTCCCTTTTCCTGAACTGGTCTTATCTTAGTCGCTGCTCATAGCTTGAGGTTCATAATAACTTAGCTTGATATTGGCATCTCGACTGGGCGGAGGGTCTTTCGGGCTTGTGCATGCTCGCTTAACGCCAGAACCAAAGTTACCTCGTGGCTTAAGCGGCGCTTGTTCAGGCTTTGAGCTTAATTTTACCTGCAAGAACAGCTTAAAGCGGCAAGGCTAGTCTTCGCTTGATAAACGCCAACTCTCCAAAAGCAGCCACACAGTCTAACTTACCTTTCCGTGGATATCAAATTTTGGAACAACAACATAAAATCTCATTGATAACAGCCTGTCTCATATGCTGTGAATTAACAGCTAGACACCCGGGGACAGTTTCTCTCATTTTATGGTCGTCTTCTATGCACAAACTTGATAGGACAGATCACTTGGCAGTATTATACCCATGGGAATGCAATGTCCTTTCAGCTGCTATTAATAGCCCCGGCTCCACTTAGCCCAAAACGTACTCCGGGACCATGCAGCCGCTTGCCCGTGCAAGTTTACAGGTACGAAATATGGCTAAATAAGGACTCCGGGCGATGAGTCTATAAGTCAGTATTTTGACTTCCACCATGGAGATTACTATATAACAACACCGGTGTACTCCTTCATATCGGAACATGCAGAGTTGCTCCTTCATTATAACTTCTTGATACCAGAGCACCGGCTATCCACAATGAATCTGACCCATATACTGGAGCGTACCTGCTCCGAAAGTGATTGCAGGTTTCATGCAGCTGTTTTTACGGCTGCTAATAAAGGTAGGACAGAAAACTCCTGGATAGTCAAGATGGTTACTAAGGGGTTCTAGACCAAGTACTACATTCTATTCCCTATGGCACTCAAAACGTCGATGGGTCTGGGGATGCTGTGACAGACAGATCAATGTTCTGGTGCGCATCTATGACTAAGATCGTCACGGCTGTTGCTGTTATGGTTGCCATTGAAAAAGGGCTAGTAGGCTTGGATGATGATGTCGGGGCCATCTTACCGGAGCTGGCTGAGCCCGAGATAATTGTCGGGTTTGAAGATGGTAATAACGGTATGTTTCTTCATCTCCACGGGCGCATATACCAGACTGACCGTGTTACTAGGGAAACCCATTCTTCGTAAAGCAAAGGAAACGGTCACCTTGCGACGACTGTTAACTCACTCTAGTGGGTTCGTCTATCTGGCTGTCAATTCATCAGTCAAGAGATGGGCAGAGTATCACAATCACACAGCTACCACTGATGTAACATCCAGGGTAAGTCTAATGTTATACGTCACCATTAGAAGATACACTGTGCATTAGAAGAAGAGAACCTAAACTACTTTAGGAAGCGTACCGCCTGCCTTTGGCTTTTGAGCCGGGAAAATCCTGGGGCTATGGTCCCGGAGTTGACTGGGCTGGCTGTGTAGTCGAAAAAATTTCAAATCAGAAGCTTGGGGATTTCATGCAAGAGAATATCTTTCAAAAACTCGGTATCACGGCAACCACGTTCCATCCTGAAAATCACCCTGAGTTTAGCGCGAGGCGTGTTGAACTTTGTCAGAGAGCACCGGATGGGAGCCTATCCATGATTCCGATTCCATACACAATCCCAGCGAAGGATGATTTGGGCGGTATTGGCTTATACTCGACGCCCAAGGAATTTACTAGGTTCTTGCAAATGATACTTCGCAATGGTGAGAACGTGTTGCGACCCGAAAGCGTAAACACAATCCTTTCTCCGCAGCTCGAGTGTAATAAAGAAATCAACACAATTCGAGATCGTGGCTCAAAGATCATGAGTCGCCTTGTTAACCCGGGAAAGGTAATTGATATGGGTCTGTCAGCAAGTATCAACCTGGATCGAGTCCCGAGTGCTCGTTATCCAGGATCTATTTCCTGGGCTGGGGCTGCAAACGCCTTCTGGGTAAGTGATTTCCGTTTTCTCTCGACATTTAGCTGCTATGTTCAAATGTGTGACCTCCTAATTCTTTCGATATTTAGTGGTTGGATATGAAAGCTGGTATCTGCGGTACCCTCTTTATGCATTCATTTCCTCCTTTCGATACTGCCGCATTGGACTTACTGGATGAACTTGAAGCTGCAGTATACAAAATTGAGGGCCTCTAGCAAAGGCGTAACAAGAAAGCAATTTTCATTTAATTTTGTTGTCGATGTTTAATTAACTAGTTAGGTTACCAAATAGCTAATACCATTACTAGTTTACTAGTTAGCCTCGGAAAGTTTAACTATTTGTTATGACTTCACAGCTTCCAAGGACCACGCCAACTACAACTACACATGTTCTTTTTCACTTTTAGCATAGGAGAGTTGCTGTACAAAATACACATTTATACCATCTGAGAGCACGATTGACAGTAATATACCACTATGCCCTCACCAGACAACCGTAAATCGGTCCTCATAACTGGGCGAGTACCTAAATCCCAGTCCGGTGATAGCAGAAGAGTTAACATGTCTCATTTAGCTGTTCGCCAGGAGGTATTGGCCATTCCCTCGCTCTTGAATTCCAACGTAATGGTTTGCGAGTGTTTGCAACTGCCAGGAATAAAGAGGCACTCGCGGATCTCGAAGAGAAGGGAGTTGAGGCCTTAGACCTAGTGGTGGACAATGAGAAAAGCGTACTATCATGCTTTGATGAAGTCAAGTCTAGGCTAGGCGAAGGGAAAGGGTTAGATATTCTAGTCAACAATGCGTAAGTAATTATTATTTAGAAAAAGTGCTATGCTTTGAGCCTTTTGCTAATGACCGTATCCAGTGGTCGGAGTACGTCTGCCGTTATCTTCTCTACTCCATGCTTCCTGAGCTAACCATATCAATTTCAAAGACTATACGGTCCCAGCACTTGATGTTAACATGGATGAAGTACGTCAGACGTTCGAAACCAACATCATAGGAGTGATTCATATGTGCAAGGTGTTCACGCCACTCATAATTGAAGCCAAAGGAACCATTGTACAGATTGGATCTGTCGCTGGGGTAAGATATGTTTTCCAAGGAGTTGAAAATACCGTCTAATAACTTGACAGATAATACCCTATGTTTTCGGTTCTGTGTACAATGCAACGAAAGGTGCATTGCATTCATACAGTGACACACTCAGAGTGGAACTGGAGCCGTTTGGGTACGTACAGCGGAGTACAATCTGCATATATACAGACAATATCTAATATTAACTGAGTTTAATAGTGTCAAAGTCGTCACTATCATAACTGGCGGCGTTCAGTCTCGGATTGCACGTACACCACGTCATTTGGTCCCAAACTCTCTCTATCATCCTATTCGGTCCGAATATGAACGAAGAGTTGTGCATAGCCAGGATGGCGCCACGCCTAACGAGGCATATGCTCGTCGCGTAGTCACCCAGGTGCTTTATGGGCCGGCTCCATGGCGTTGGCTATGGCCGTGGGGTGTAAGCCCAAGAAAATGGGTTTGGGCTGGCAGCAAAGTTACTCCGATTTATATGCTTTCTGGCGCGTTCTTTTGGTTTGGAATATTCAACTTTGTCCTCGGGCGTATGTTCAACCTGAGAAAGTTGAAATACTAGTCGTAATATCCAACTGAGGACGTCGGGTTGTCGAGTAGCAGGTACGGGAAGGTTGTTGATGGAGGAAGTGGTGGAATTTTGACATGTATCGACGGTTAAGCTCTCCATCTAGATTTTTGAAGCCTCAGGGTCATCATCCACAATCAGTATTTTCTCCTCTTACATATCCTTATATATAACTAGTTACAGATTTCCAAAGAAAAAAAAAAAAGAGTCCTTCTATAGATTAACATGTGGCGTATACACAGAACCCACATTTTACGTGCTAAAATAAAAATAGTGACACAAGACGGAAAAGGAGGGAAGCAAAAAGAAAGGCATATGGACCAATAACTTCAAACAGGGGGCGGTGGGTTCACCTAATGCTCTTTTTCTGCAACAGGAGGAGTAAAAACGGTTAGTATGGCATGTTAGGGATCTGAGAAAGGAGCATACGCCTAGATTGACTCGTTGGGCCTTCCCTCACTTCCGGCGAGAAGGGCTCAGACACACAAGAAGGAAGGGGAAGGATGCAAAAGGTCGCAAATTGGTGGTCCGTGATTTAAATACCAAGGGTGAATTCAACGCCGACATCAATGTCTCGGGCCATCTTGACGACCTTGGAGAACTGGACGGACTTCTCGGCGGCAACCTGGAGATCCTCAATGGAGAAGATCTTGAGGCCAGATTCGCTGATCTATAGTATAGAGTTAGAGAAAGTGGTCACTTTATTTCAATTGAGGTGTAGGATAGACATACCAAAGCATGGGCCTTCTCCATGTTAGTACCCTGCAGTCTGGCGACGATGGGGGTACGGAGGTTCATCTCTTGGACGACATTGATCAAACCCTGAGCGATGGCATCACATCTCACGATACCTCCGAAGATGTTGACGAAGATGGCAGTGACCTTGGGGTCGCTGGTGATGAGCTCGAAGGCAGATCGGATAGCAGCAGGGGTGGCACCACCGCCGACGTCAAGGAAGTTGGCAGGGCTTCCACCGTTGAGCTTGATGATGTCCATAGTGGCCATGGCGAGACCAGCACCGTTGACTTTATAGCCGAAGAGTTAGTACTTCGTTTATGAGAGGTAGGGGGTATTGAAGATGGGCTTACCCAAGCAGCCGATGTCTCCGTCCAACTTGATGAAGTTGAGACCAGATCTATAAGTAAAAGTTAGAGCGGCATATAAGTTATGGAGGGTTGAAAGGAAGAGCATACTCGGCAGCCTTGACCTCATCGGCATCCTCTTGGGTGGTATCTCTCCAGGAAAAGACCTCCTTCTGTCTGAAGTCGGCGTTGTCGTCGAAACCAAGCTTGGCATCCATAGCAAGAACCTGGTGGTCGGAGGTCTCTGAGAGAGGGTTAATTTCGATCTGAGTGGCATCCTTCTCCATGAAGACCTTGTAGAGCTTCTTGATGGTCTCAACGGCCTCTGGAACGCACTGTTCAGAGAAACCAAGACCAGTGGCAATGTTTCGGCGATTTCATCGGTGACACCAGTGTGGATGTCAATTGGGGTGGTGGTGATGGCATCGGGGGGTGTCCTTAGCAACAGCCTCAATATCCATTCCACCCTGGGAGGAGGAGACATACGGGAGCCTGAGTTTGACGGTCCATCAGGATGGCAAGATAGAACTCTCTGCGGGCGAACTTGCGCTCGCAGATGTACACGGCGTTGCAGAGACGACCCTGAGCACCTGTCTGCTTGGTTATCAGCTTGTGGCCGATCATCTGGTCGGCAAACATGCGGGCCTCAGTTGGACTGGAGAAGAGGTTAGTTTGGCTCTGTGACGCCGAGAAGGGCCAGCATTCACAGGATTGGACTCGAATACGTACGAGTAGATAACTCTGACACCTCCCTTCAAGCCATTGTCGAAGGTACCCTTTCCACGGCCACCAGCTAGGACCTGGGCCTTGATAACCATATCCTCACCACCTACATCATATCCTTAGTCGTCTTTTCCCCCAATTTAGTCAAGATTTAGGTGAGACGGAGGTAAAATATACCGATGTTCTTTGCGATGGCCTCAGCCTCTTCGCCGCTGCGGGCAACTTCACCCTTTGGAACACCGACGCCATACTATATAGCAATCACAGGCGCGTTAGACAGAAGCTATGGATTGCTGATTGACAATAGGAGCTACAGCTGGCCAATACTGACAGACTTGAGGAGGTTGGCGGAGAGGTATTCGTGTATGGAGAGGTTCCTTCGCTGCGACTGAGCGAATCTGGTGCGAAGAGGTGACTCCTACAGGCATCACAGGTCCGACATGTTAGCATCCCATGGACATCCAGACGTGAAGAGAGGCCTGCTGAGATACAATGGCTGTGGCTCGATGCAGGCGGGAACGGGCAACTCACGACGGCGGATCTGAAAGCCGCAGCAATTGGCTTGCTACGGGCGAGCTTAAACATCTTGAAGAATCGGCACCGGGCGTCCAAACGAAGTGGATTATAGTACAGCGAGACAGGCGATGCTGCGAGGGAAGGGAGAGAGCTGGAGGAAGAAGTCGACGATGGTGTCCAGACAGTCGGAGGAGACGAAGGAAAGTCGAAGTTGCAGTCGAAAAGAAGAAACAAGCAAAAAAATCGGAAACGTGGTAGAGAGGTCGTAATACGGATACAAATACAGCCCGATCTGCTCCGGGTACCGCAAAAAAGAGCGTGAGTGGCACTGAAATATCAATACGATAATTACGAGCCTAATAAATGCTTGTTCTGCTTTCTTCAACTTTGCAGATTTCATTTTGATATCAAAGAAATTCGGGACTACCAGAAGCTGAACGGGCGGCGGCAGAAGAAAGACGAAGAAGAAAGATGCCGGCTATGAGCTCCGAGGCGGATGTGATATTTAACAGAGCTAACGTTGCTCTTGCGAGAAGCCAGAGACTGATCGCATCCTGGCTGCCTCCTAAAACGGCCGATGAAACAGCCAATGCAAAGTCTGAAGAAGAGCTACAGAAGGAGGAAGATGAGATATTCACAGCAGTCCCAGAGAAGTGAGTAGCAGCCTGTATGAATGTTTTTGTATTTTTGTGTCTTTTATTGTGTAATATGTAGAAGGTCTCTAAACTAATTGTGTCTTCGTGTGTTTTGGTAGACTGGGCCTGGGAGCTCCTATTCCGCAGAAAGAAGCTGACGGCAGCATCAAACGAACTGAACTCAGCTCTAATGACAAGCTTCGGAAGCAGCTTTTAGGCAAAAACTTTCAAAAGGCCGAAGCATCAAGGTTGAAAAACGCTAGCACCCGTACCAAACAGACCGGTCCGACTCCCAGTCAAAAAAACGAGTTAGTCGAGGAGAGTGAGGAGGAAGACGGCAGGTCAGCATTGGGTAAAGGCAAGAAAGGGAAAAATTCTAGTGACCAGTCGCCAGCTGCTTCAGGGGCAGATCCTGGTGGGAAAAAGAGAGCCAGTAGTTATTTGGATGAGGTTCTGTCACGGAGAAAATCGAAGAAAGGGAGAATATGACCCATCATTCCATCATGCTGCATCGTCCTTTGGTTGTCCGGATTGGAATTTCCGCAATAAATCCTCACAGGTAGTAAGCCCACGGCTCTTTTGGCTCCTCTGACCGAAACTGGAGCCCTGTGGTGTTGATGCCGAGCTAGCTTGTGTCCTCCCTTCCCCGTTTGGCTGAGGTGCGGTTTCTGGCTGTGGTCGCGGCTGTGATTGCTTCTCCTGTTGCTGAGGCTGCTTTTCAACAAGTCCTTTGGCAAGCTGGGCTGTCGTGCCGTTCTGCGATGCTGATGACTCTCCAGAAACGGGTTGTGGTTTCGGGCCAGATGGCTTATTTTGCTGTCTGAAAGGCTCCAGCAGGCTTTCCACATCAACTTTTTTCTTCCGTATCACAGATCGTTGCATCTGGTTCACATCTTGCAGAAAATCGATATTGGCACACTCTCCCTCCGTCTCGCCCACGACGTTCAAGGTCACCCATAGAAGTCTCATTCCGCTTCCCTTGGAGAATTTCTCGTATACAACGGAAGCCAGCTCTGCCGGGATCTTTCGCCCTATCTGATCGAATAGTTCGAGCATTTGCTTCATGACCAACTTCGTCCAGCTTTCTCCTCCCATCTTCTGGCCAATAGAGTACAAATCAATCAAGTTGCTGTACTTCGCAGTCGTGCCCACGGCCACTCCGGGCCGCATGTGGGCGCCATACAGCCATTCTACCAAGTCTGTGAATGCCTTGGAGTCTAGATCCGGACGCTTGACCGGGCCCGTAGATTTTCCCAAGTCGAAGAAGCCTGAGAGCCCAGTAGATTCCAGTAAAAACGAGTGAACCTGGAACTCCTCCTCGTCTGGCCCGATGATGAACCGGACTGTAGTCTTGAATGGGTTCCTATCCATCTTGTTAGCGTGTTCTTGCATTTTTTTCATGCTACTGAGGTCTAGGAAAGATAAAAATATGTAAACAAAGGACTATTAAAGAAAGCAAATACAAACAATGATCTGACGGGCAAAGCCGCGGTTTCGCCCACACGCTCTACAGGCTCAGCAGGCTCGACTGTTTTTTGCCTCTTCTCTGGTATCACTTCCTGCCTCGCTGCTGAAGCAGACGCAACTCTCTTCTTGCCTCCTCTCTCTGGTGTCTGGGACGTGTTTGAGTTCTTCCGCGTCGCCATCTGGCGCTGGCGTTTGGTCGATCTCGACGTTTCACTGAAGAATAAACTATCATTCGAACTCCCAGCTGAATCTGAGGTATATCCTCCGCCTACATTGTCCAATTGTCCTATGGCATTCGCCTTCCCCAGCTTGCTGGGCGTAGAGAGCGAGGGTGAGTCTTTCATCCCTGAACGCCCAAAATTAACCTCGCCAACGCCAAGAGTTCTGGGTTATAGCTAGCAATGTATAGCCAATGCAGGCCGATTTGGTAGCTGAGTAGATGGATTGAAGAAACGTAAGAGTACTTGGATCGAGGTTGTAGAAATATGGAGGATGAGCCTTGTTTATCTATTGAAGAAGATATTTATACTCAGGAAGTCTGCTGGTGGTTAAGTGGGAAGGTCCCTTCTCGGCATCCTACAGTAAGAGATAGCATAGAGACATTAAGACATAGCTAGAAAGACACCATAGCTATTGCTGGCATGCCTGGAAGGAACTGGATATTAAAGAAGTCTCTGGCTAAAAGCTCTCATTTTGCACATTTAAGTAAGGATAAAACAGCTACAACTACCTCCCTATGCCATGGTATATGCATGCCTCTGCACAAACGCTGTGTCTATCCAAAAGAAAAACGCCTCCCTCACACCATTCCACCCCTTCCCAAAGAGAAAGAAAGACATATAAAAGCCTAGACTAGGAGCTGTAAATCCCATTCCCAATGGCTTTACTGTACAGCAAACAGAAACGGGACCGTCCGACCTAACACCCTGTGATCGTGAAGAGCCTGAGGCAGAAGGGGATCTGAATGAATGGCGAAGGGTGGTTGGAAAGATAAAAGAAGAATAGAGGGTGGTAAACTGAGAGAAGAGAGTAAACGAGATGGATATATGTATATATCGTGTACGCCGGAAAGAAACAGCCTGGTTGATGGAGACAGGTAGCTAGTGGTATATAAGAAGGGAGAGGACGCCGTCTGTCATCGATGCATGGCAAATTGAAAAAGGGAAAGAAGTCGGAAATATACAGAATAAAACAACACAATAACAGTAAGCTGGTTATGGCGATGGCTGTAAAGCAAATGGGTATTTTTTTCACTTTTAGAAAAAGAAATGCTTGAAGGGATCCAAGATGGCTTCTGATATGGTATAATATAGATGGAAGAGAACAAACCAAAACGAAAAACTAAGAATGAGAGAAAAAAAACGAAAGAGGATTGATATATATGGTGGAAGGAAAAGAAAGATGGCTCATCACTGGAGCCTTTTTCGTTTCCGGTCTTCTCCTAGTGGCCCATCGGGGTCGTCTGCCCGCTCAGCTGCGATAGATGGGTTCAGCAGTGAATGTACGTTGCTCGCCATGCTTGATCGACGGGTGGCAGGCATTGACTCTACCGGACGCGGGAACTTGGGCCCTCCTATAGCCCAGCTATTGTCCGGCTGGGATGGGTCGAGGAAAGGGGGCGTAACGTGTCTGGATTGTTCTTGCTGCCGTCGCGGTCCACCAAGCTCATACCGCGCCAATGCATCTCGGACGTGCTGGTCAGAGGAATTGTGGTTTCGACCTGGTGAAGAAGGCCATTGCATGGATGGGTTGGGGCCATACTGTGAGTTGGGTGAGGGACCGGCTGATGGCGGCCAACCGTGCTGTCTGATATCTGCTGATGTGTGGCGGCGGGCAAGGTTGGGTCCTGGAGGAGACGAGACTGATGACAGAGGATGGAGGTTGGATTGGTGCGGGATCTGGGGCTTGCTGTAGATCGGAGTTGGGTTTCCGCCGAGAGAGCCTTGTCGGTGCGGTGAGATGGTGATATGGGGTGGTAAGGGATGGCGGATACCGGACGGCCGTCTCCCATCATCCTGGCATACCTGGCGCGGGGAGAGTGGGGGAGGGCCGGGGTCCATGGACATGGAGAAGTAGGGCTGTCGACCTGCCAGCATGGCTTCCTGGGGGTTCTCTAAATTTCGGATATAATCCAGCTGCCGGGTGATTTCACGTTGCATGTTTGCAGCTAGGATTAAACATTAGTTATGCCTCTATATATTGTTGGTACCTGGAATGCAAAACTCACCCTCTTTATGTATAGAATTTTCGGTATCAGGAACCATGGAGACTATAAAG
>NW_003456423.1:758750-763436 GCF_000151425.1 Trichophyton rubrum CBS 118892 | reverse complement strand
AGCGCATGTCTTGAAGCTCTCCGCTTAATGTCTCGGAGACCAGCGACATCACCCTTTCGAAAGCTGCCGTTTCCGTGCCTGAATTCCCACATTGGCGAGTCTGGAGACCCTGTGTGAAATACGTCGCTCACTTTGTGGAAGCCATACATGTTTAGCTGTCTGACAAACGACGATATATTGGTATGCTTGAAATATTGCCTATACAATTTATTAGTTTGAAACGAAACACAGCCGTATGCATGAATCACTAGACAACTTACGATAAGACCTTTGAAAAGTCCGAAGAAGGAGACATGACGAAGCTCTCGTTGGAGCTTGACCATGATATCAAATGCTGGATGCTGGGGTCCTGCAGCATACTGTAGAAAAAGCCGTTAGCAGGTCCGCGCATATCATTGCAAGTAGTGTCACATCATGAAAAGGGGAGGGGTGGGCTCAAACCTGTATAGTTTATGGATAAAAGCCGTCTGGACGACCTTGGGTTGCTGTCCGGCAGCTGCAGCACCAATTGGGGGGTTCGAGCTGGCAGATTGCGACTGTGCCGAGTCCATAGCTGCGCCATTTGTGTGGTTCGCATTGGTATTCACATTCGCATTATTAGCATTGGAATTGGAATTGACGTTGGGATTGGCATTGGAGTTTGCAGCATCGGCCTCAGCACCGTTCTGGAGCGGCGGAGCCATCGAGGTCGAGGTCGAGGCAGACGGGCTCATGTCCATGGGGTCACTAGGACTGACAGAGTCGCCTGCGGGGCCCGAGGGGGAGAGCAGTGGTATAGTTCTTGATTTCGCAGTGAGATCGCTGACGGGAGGCGCATGAAATGGATTTCGCAGGGGAGGATCGAGCATGCGGTTCATGGTCAGAGAAGAAGTTGAGAGCGCCAGAGTGACGGTCGTAGAAGGGGTAGTTAGGATAGCTAGGTAGTGATTATGGTGTGGAGAACTAAAACCGGCCGGTATCGCAAGACGCTCTCTCCAAGGACGGTTTTAAAGGAGACAGATAACGGCCTTGCCTGACCGTTATACGTCCAACCCGTAAGCGAGACGGCTAGGGCGAGGGCCGGAGCAGGGCAAACGGAAAACGAGCGAGTGAGCGAGCGCAGCAGCGGCCGCGGCTAAGGGAAGAACCAGCAGGCTCGAGTCCGGGGAAGCTTGCGCAGAGCGATGTGCAGGGAGACGATATTTTTGACTCGAGGGAGTACGAAAGGCGACCTCCCCCCCGGCCGAGTCCTTGACTTAAGGGCAGGGGTTAAGGGCTGTCGCAGGCCGGCTTTGGGTGGGGGACGGCGATGGACACGCTGGAGCTGGTGGAGCCGTAGAGGGGAAGCAGTCGACGGCTATCGCAGAGGAGCAGCCAGGAGCATCGCATTCGCGGGTGTCCGGCGGTTCTATGCTGTGTTCTGCGGCTGGCCGTTGGAGACGGCGGTGGTGGTTGGCGGTTGGTGGTGATAGTGATGGTTGCAAGTAGATGCGGACTGGCGGCGGCGACGGGAGGTTTGCGCAGGAGAAGCTGCAGCGAGCCTTGCAGCAGGGCCGCGACGACCGCAGACGGCGACGACGGGCGAGAACGAGACAGGACGGATCAAAGGGACGTTTTCGCAGGACTCGCAGGACTCGAGGAGCGCTGTTTCAACGGGGGTGGACGGGCTGCTGGTGCTGGTTTGGGGGCGCCGTCAGTGTCAGCGGAAGAGTCCGAAGCAGCCCTCGGGAAGTTGATAGCTAGAAGAGACGACGAAGAGGAGAAGAAGAGAAGAAGAAGAGAAGAAGAAAAGAAAAGAAAACGACAGATATAAAAAGGAGAGCGAGGAGGCGAGGGCGCCGTTCTTCAGAAGGCCTGGGGGCCGAGCAAAAAGAACTACTCGGGCTGCGTCTGGGACTCTGTATTATTGTATCTTCTACAGCATCAACGCCTACTTACCGCTGGCATGGCACTGCTCGATGGTACTTTTAAGACCCCCGACTGTCCCTCTCGTCGCTCGGACAGACAGACGAGGACTGGACAGGGACTGGGATACGGGGGGTGAGAGGGCAGACAGACAGGTCCAGGGATCAAGGGGCCGCCGCGAGCTGTGCAGAGGAACTATTTATAACAGGAACAGCCAGCAGCAGCAGCAGCAGCAGAAGATGAAACAGTCGAGAAGCTGTCGAGAAGCGGTCGAGACGCAAGAGGGAAGAAAAGGCACTCCTCGCCGGTGCCTCTACTTAGTTATACACGGGGCGGACGAGGACGAATATCGCATTAATATTGGTCGGTAACATAATACCTCGACCAGCTGGATGCCATACATTAGTAGTTATTATTGCCTGCACTCTTCAGCCTCAAAAAGCAGGATCTTCTGGGGGGGCCTCATCGTCACCTCGTTTCCCCTAGTCTCTGCTACTATTTCTTTTCTCTGGCGCCCGTTTCTCCCCCCATCCCTGTTGGTGCTTAGACGGGGCCTGCAGCCAGCAGCTATCACTTCAGCTATCATTATTTGCACTCGAGTTGGAGCCCAAGGCCCCATCGGTCTATGGGTTTATTATGGGCTCATCGGAGGTGCATTGATTCCACACTCGAAGGGGGAGAGCTCCAGTCGACCATGCAAGCGCATCGAGGGACGGCCATGTATGTGCTCCGCATACTCTGTATGTATGTATGTCCGTCTGTACATGGCACGATGTTCTTCCCACCTGGGGGCCGTGTGCTGGCCTGGCCTTGTTCCTGCAGGCCCAACTCCCTCAGAGCCCACCGTATGCAAGAATTCCTTTTTCCCTTCTTGTTGCTGTTTCTGTTTCTGTTTCCCGTTTATCTTCCTTCGCCTCCTTTGGTTTGCTTTCTCCCTTCAGCTTCTCAATCTTGCCTCGACGTTGAGCAGACAGGGGGGTTTGTCAGATCAGGCTGTAACTCGCCCCCATCAGCCAAATCTCTCGAGTTTAACAAAAAAAAATACACACACACACACACCCTCCATCACTCCCCCCTTTATTGCCATCCGCTATTGCACGGCTGAGAGAGAGAGAATGAGAGCTGTGTCTAGTAATCAGCTTTTGTTTAACATGCATGGAAACAGCGTAGATTGGTTCCGCAGAACTTCTCGAACTGGAAGTAAATTTGGAAGTTTCGAAAAACCTACCCTGACTGACAGACGTGAATCTTGTCAGACCCAGTGGTGTGTAGCCCGCCCGCCCCCCTCCCTTCGACCCATGGAAATCCAGAAAAAGAGTGAGAGGGAGAGAGTACACGAATTAGAACAAGAACAGCCGATCGTGGGGATGGCTTCCGACGCCGTGGGTACGATCCGGTGGGCTTTTCTTCTTCCTTTCCGGGCGGGTGAGCTGTCACCACCCCTTATGGGATAGGTCACCTTTTCCCGTCCCTTCAACCACCGAAGGGGCTTGCGATAGGCGGACGCCATCCTTTTGCCCTTTTGCCGATTTCCTTTTTTTTTTTTTTTCCTTTTCCTCCCTTCCCTTTCCGTTTTTTTTCCCTTAGATTTTCACAAGTCAACTCCCTTTCTTCTCTTGGGGAGCTTTGACGGTTGCACAAATACCAGTCCCACGGCCAGTAGGATCTGTTCCCATCCGAAGTTGATATCACCAAAATTGTCTTGGTGTTTCCGTGTGATGCTTGCTGAAGCAAAAAGGATTTCAGATACTCAATTAGCGACCAGCCTTCTTTCAGCTGCTGTGTAGACAGATTCCCCCTCCCCCTCTTCAGTCATAATCGCCATCTTATCTTGTTGAACTTGACCCAGGATCCGTGGTCCCGGGATATGGACCAGGTCGTACGCTCCAGCTGCGCAAAACTGCTAACACTCAAGTAATTCCATGCATATTTATTATTGTGCCAATCCATAACTGGAGCTCGGCTATAAAATAGTCCGAAAAATAGTGTGAGATGGCGCGGCAGATCGAATTCCTTGTTGTTCTCTTCAAGCTGACAAGGACCCTGTTCGTTCCCTTTTTGCGACTGCAACCCTCCGAAGATCACCTGCTTGCTCGACTATGCATGTATACCCGGAAAACGCTGCGTAAGAAATGCATGCACAGAGATAGTTAATGTCACGACCGACCAGGCCTGTCCTTGACAAAAGCTCAAAGCGCGCGCTCGACGATTTCACAGGGATCATCCGATCTTGACACCTCTTGGCTGGAGTTCGTTCGTTCATTAGCTCGTTTGCAGCCCCTGCGATGCTTTTCGCCCAGACTACTCCGTACAAACTTGCAGAGCAACATGCTTGTTCTTCACACAAGGCGGCTTTCTCTTTTCTCTGGAGAATCTTTTGCTCTTGAGTTTTTGCTGTTTCCACAAAATGAATCCCTGTCCCTCAGTCAGGTGGATTATTTGCTTGGGCCCGCGCCTGGAGAAGTTACTCTTCTCCGTGTAAGGATGATGTTGACATCATCTTAACTCTGTCAAGTCTCTGTACATCCCGACACCGCGAATCACCACACAAGCCAACAAGACGATGGCTTAACAGAACGAACTAATACGAGCGGGGTTTCCTGTGAATGTAACTTGTCACCGTGGCCAGTCCTTCATCAATCCCAGCTTGCTGTAACTGAAGCTCTTTAGTGTTTTTTTTTCTTTTCCCTCTTCTCCCCCTTTTTCTTCTCTTCCCCATGCAAATGTCAGAGTTCGACGAAACGGCACAGGCTTGCTCGAAGCTGCTCCCTGCATAATATTGATTTGTGAAAGTCGCACGAC
>NW_003456423.1:632567-758650 GCF_000151425.1 Trichophyton rubrum CBS 118892 | reverse complement strand
GGCCTGTGATCGAGCTCAAGTCATCAGTTTATACGGGGGCCATCCTTCCTCGTCTTGTCTTGGAAACGGTGCTCAGCCATTCTTCCTGCTTACTCCGTATGCCTGAGGAAGATCTTGCCAGCTCACATATGCCTAGATAGAACCCGAAGCAAGCTCTCTCCCTCTCCCACCCCCACGGCCGCTTGAGCTCTCCAGCGCCGGCCGCTGTTGGGCCTGTCCAGGCGTTTGTTGTTAAGTGTATAAACTTGATACCAGTCTGGGCTGGCGACGACGCCATCGAAGCCTGCCACAAAGCATTGACCACTACTTAGTTGGCTATCCGTCTCGTATCTCTTTGTGGCGCTCTGGCGATCCTGCAGGCATGAACAGTCGTCTTCGAGACGAAGGCTCAACGCCCCGTCAAGTCCGTTGTGCTGGCTCAAACCTGCTGGCTGTCTAGTACCCCGTACGGTCTTTTCCTTCGCCATCACTGCCAACAGTCTGTCTCCCAACGACCTGTGCTTCGTCTCTCATCTCTACCGCCGCGGTCGTCGTCAATTGTAGGTCGTCACTTTGTCGCGGTCGTAAATATTCCGAGCGGGCATGACGATGTCCCCTAGATAGTTAGCTTCTTAGGGCTCGAGCCCTTATCAATCAAAAAAAAAAAAAAAAAAAAAAAAAAAAAAAAAAAAAAAGGTTCGAGGCCCTCGCGGCGACCTCTGCGGGCTGTCGCATATCCAGCAACAGCGACAGCCAGAAGAGAAGGGATTATCTTACTTTGCTTGGTGACGGAGTTCTACCCTGTCTGTTTGACCCGGTGTATCGGCCAGTGCTAATAGGGTGGAAATAGCTATATTGCGTCAAGCCAGGTATGTGAGATCGTTGACTCGCTGCTGCGCCGCAATCATAGAGCTGTCGCAATAACGAAAGCGACCAGCGCCTCTACTCCGCTATTTTGCCCCTCCAAGGAGTGCACCTTTTTTTCTTTTCCTTCCTTGAGCGACTTGCTAATGCGTTACAGTTGTATTTATATAGAAGAGACTCGCGCATAGTTGTACGGAGTATATACACAGGAGATCAGTCTGTCAATAGATAACTAGTCCAGGGATCAGCCAGCCACGATGGTCGAGAAAGTCTACGTCACATACAACCAGGTACGGAATGAGAGAGTCCCTGCTCGGAATACCTTCTGTCTACCTCTTTTCAGATAAATGAGAGACGAAAAGCGAGCCAGCTTTTAATCTCTTCCTTCCTCCCGTTGTCATACCCTCGCTAGGAGCCAGCACACACGATACAAGCATACAACCGAGACAAGGCTTAGTATGTGTCTGACAATATATAGGTGCATAAACTGTGCCAGGCCTCTGCAGGCCGCATCCTCGAGGAATTCCGTCCAAACCTCATGATCGCCATCGGTGGAGGAGGATATGTCCCCGCAAGAATGCTAAGGTACGGAAGCAATATGAGTTAGCCGAGACCCATGGAACGCATCTTTTTTTTTTTGGTTTCCTTTTCAGTATCTAACAGGGGGGTGTGCAATATAGATCGTTCCTCAAAAAAAAGGATTCCCCAAATATTCCTATCCAGGCCATTGGACTTTCGCTGTACGAAGATCTAGGTAAAGGAGACCCCGAGGAGGTCCCCGGCACAAAAGTCACACGCACGCAATGGCTGGATCTCAGCTCGCTGGAGATGGCCAATCTGATCGGAAAGAATGTTCTCATCGTTGACGAAGTTGACGATACCCGCACCACTCTGGAGTATGCCGTTCGCGAACTCGAGAAGGACGTTGAGCATGCGCAGAAGCAGCTTGGGCGGCAAGGAGAGAAGACTACATTCTCCATCTTTGTCCTACATGTAAGCATCCATTTATACGTCATCATTCGTAAAAAGATGGAAGACCTAAACAGGACTAACTCAACCCCCTCGCTGTGTAGAACAAGGACAAGCCAAAGAAGGGCCAACTCCCACCAGAAATGCTTGCCGAGAACCGATATCTTGCTGCCGTGACGAGCGGAGATGTTTGGATCTGCTACCCATGGGAAGCCACGTTAGTTCCCCCTCCCCTCCTATTGATATATCTATGCTTGTTCCGGGATACTTACCCTTGCATTTTAGTGATATCGACGAGCATGATCGACTAGCCAAAGAGAACCCTCTCATAGCTACATAAATGACCAAAAAGCAAACCATCTAGATTTTGTTTTGTCATACGTTACATGGTTGTCACTTCTCTCTCATTGTTTCTATTTGTTCATCTGGGTTGGACCATAGCCTTTCCTACCAATCGAGCATTTTCTTTCGTCTTATGTGAACGATAGACGCCTTCATGACATCGCCGAAAGGGCGGTCAGATTATACCCTATCCATACCACCGAGGATATGTAATTCAACTAACGCAGTAATAAGGACCTCGACCTCCCCTTAATGCTTATCTATCAGCCTAAGGAAAAAAAGGTAGTCATGTAAATTATAATTATAGTATATATCTACCCACCTAAGCGCCACTAGTTAACAATTTTCATGAAAAAAAAGGTCCCATGTCCGCAAAAATTAAGGAAGCAACCCATATAAATACAAATTTATCTAAGACGCAGATAGTTCCCCCTCATGTCTCCCCTCCATGACCGTCATGAATCCACCCACTTCATTCCAAGCATTTCACTAATATTTCGTCTGCTACCAAAGTTTAATCTATATCAACGTTCATTGCCCTTAGTTCGGTGGTTGCTTGATTTATTTCTTCTTGTAGGGATTTATATGCGTCTGGAACGTCGTTGAATGTGAATACTCCCCAGCCGAGCCTGAAGAGAAGATAGGAACCTAGGACCATAAGGAAGTATGTCGGGAGCTTTGTAGAGAGATTGGAATAGATTAGCCAGTGCATCCTCTGCCATTCAATTGGTTGGGCTGTTTTCAGGGGGAAACGTACATGTGGGATGATTTCCTCTTGGATGGTTTGGTTCAGAGGTAGCAGGCCTAGGTAGAGGGCTAGGTAGAGCTAACAGTTTAAATGGGGGTCAGCGTAAGGTCCTTTTTCATTCTCGAATGCCTATAATACAGTCAAGATAGACATGCTGCCCAACTTACCGACGTGACGAGCAATGCAACGGAAAGGGTCTGCTGTGCGCGTGTCATTGCTGCGGCTGTAAGGAATGACGGTCTGGGGGTACTAGCGAGGATATGTAGCAGCTTTCGCCCAAGTATCTAGCCGGAAGCAACGATTGAATGAAGCTCTGCTCTATAGTACCAAAGAAAGGTGGCATGCAATTCTTCCCCTGCTATGGCTCTTTTCCGCCGTGCAACAGGGGTGCCGCAAATCTGTCACGTGATACATTTACACGTCACATGTTTCGATTGTATGAAGTCAAGATGGAGAAGAAGTTGGATAATAATTTTGAGATTGAAAAGTAATCTATAGCTTTCGAGGTTAGATACTTGATGTGGTCTAATAGAATTGGATCCGAACGGTAGCTATTGGATAATTGATTTCTGGTCCGGAATGAATATCCAGCTAAACACATGTCTGGTTTCGCGTTTAATCCCTTGAGGCATAGACGTACCCCTTGGGAATGGAAGGCCTCAATTCCCGTGAATGTATATAGCTTCTGAGGATGTCGAGACTGGCATACTTGACTCAAGCAGCTCGCGGGATTGTACTTGATCTTTCGAAGCAGAGATTGCAACAACCCCGCGCTGTACGGAGTACTGGGTATAGCTATCAGGCGCATAACAATGCTGCATGCATGCTGTGCCATCGACCTCTTGAAGAGCCGGCTGCCCCCATGTCATATTTGTTTCGCAGCCTGTCATTGTGCGCCCCACTAGGGTATATGTATGTAGCGAAATATCCATAGCAATGTAGGCTTGTTTCCCCCGACTCTGAGCCAAGAAAAATGCCTTCGTGGTGTAGCGGCTATCACGCCAGTCTCATATTCAAATATGACTCAGGAGCTCAACTCGCTGGGATATCTGGAAATGCCAGTTCGATTCTGGCCGAGGGCAACCCAGGTCAACTCTCGCGCCAGTGCTTTAGGCGTTCACTTTTTTGGCTCCCCCAAACCACATCACCATATTCCGGCTCATCTCCCAAAGTAGTATCCGCTTGTAATTTACCATTTGTAAGCGGTATATCTCATCCGTCCTCTTCGTGACTGCTTTCAGCCCCGAGTCGCTGCTGTGGCCGTTGGATGTCGTCTCAGGCAGCAGCCGAGAAAAGCCCTAGAAAAGACCAGCGTCTCGGGTTACATAAGCAGCCACCACCCCTGACGGCGGCTGAGCTCGCTGAGCTCGAGCCTTGAATATCTAGAAAGTCGCAACATCTCGCATTCTCGCCAGGCACCAACGAGCTCAACCGGAGAGCAGGCGCTTAAGAGTTGGATCCTTTTTGGTCACCTGCTCGACTTCTGCCTGATGCTTGTCCGTTTGCCTAATGCCACCCTGGCCACTGCTCACCAATAGATACACTTGGAATAGAGGAGCTTATATAGAAGAACCCCACTGGGAGGCACCCGTCTGCTAGTGCTTTTATTTAACCAACTCTCGATTTTGGAACCCTGGATTAAATAGCTATTCTTAGCCGCTTGCGAGGTTTTTCACTGTATCCACATGACTGAGAAGCTGTCATCTTAGAGCATTGAAGCCTTGAATCATCCTGGGAGGCGGCTAGAGTCCCTTGTCAAACTCCGGCCCGTCGTCGTTGCGTATTGGCCATTCCTTAAGCGGCCCATCTTAGGTCGCCGTTATTGATATAACTAGGCATCCACGCGAAGAAGCTGAGCTCTCATGGATGAGAACATGGAGAACACCGCTGGGCCACCGGTAAACCCGGCGCAGGAAGCAGGGTCAGATTTAGATAAATACCCTCCCAAGTCTGCGCAGAAGATGGATGACCAAACTCCAAAATCACCTGTTGCAGCACCTACTAAGGATCTACCCAAGTTGCCTCAAGAAGAAGAAGAGAATATGATTCGCTCTCTGCGCACGAAATTCAAGGGAGGAGACGCCGGAGAACTACACAACCTCTTAAGCTCTCTAGAACTAGCAGACAAGGAGCGGAGAAGCGGCAGCCCAAGCCTTGATGGGCTAGAGGCAGTGCTATCTCAAATCGATATGTTATGGAGGAGTAACTCTACTTACATGGCAGAGGTTGCAGAGATGCTAGCAGACGCAAGCCGGGATGGTAAGTTTCCTTGTTAAGATTAGAGACCGTTTATATATACTGACGGTATCTAGCAAAATGGAGACCCTATTTCGGCCAAAGTGGAATCTTGGACTACTTCCTTCGAATTATATCCACCGAAGAGGTTGAAGAGAACACCCTGTTACATTCACTAAGATTTGTTGGTAACTCATGCGCAGACACAGGTAAATATCTAGCATTGCCCCTTCTCCCCAACAGTTCAAGGCTAACACTGCCAATCACAGATGAAAATAGAGCGAGAGTGCTAGAGATGAATTATACCCTACCAATAATACAATGGATCACTCATTTAAGTTTAGTTCATGTTGCTATACCAGTTATCTACAATATTTGCATCGACTATGGTACGTGAGTTACTATCTAATTTCTTCCTATTTCCCAGCTAACAATTTTTAAGTCCCTGCACAAGCCCAAGTCGCCCAAAATGGGATTTCAATCGTCCTGCTAAAGCTCCTAGAAACCGGGAAACTCAAGGGCAGCGCATTATTAGGGGTCACTTACGAGCTGCTGGAAATGGCGAGTGAGCAAAGTATGTCATGCCTTATGTCCTATATGTCGAGGCCACGACTGATCACACTAGGCCAATCTATTGATACCGCTCCCGACGACTTGCTGCCTCTTATAATACATGCTGTATCGAACTCCGAGTCTCACGGAGAGGGATACGGTTGCTTATTGAACGCCCTTAATGGATACCTCCAGAAGGATAAGTTCCAGCAACTTAGCATTATAAATGGACATGTCGAAGAACTCCTTTCAATTTTTCTGGATACCTTTAAAGGCGAAGATTCCTTTATGGGACCCCTGCGGCTCAAACTCAATCATTCTCTGGCCGATATCTCCGCTCTTGCCGCATATCCAAAGTATTACCCTTTGCGTTGCTCAGTAACTGGGACCCTGATTTCATGGCTAAGCAGTGAAAAGGATGACCTCAAAATATGTGGTTGCATCATCCTTGGTAACGTTGCTCGAGACGATGAAGTCTGCAAATCAATGCTACATGACTTTAAGGTTCACTTGCCATTGATCTCTACGCTACAGCGTGAGGACTCGAAGGCGACTGTTCTCCACTGCTCTCTAGGATTTTTGAAAAATTTAGCAATAGCTGGAGACAACCGTGAATGCCTTGGAGAGGCTGGTGTTATCAAAGCTGTCTCTCGACTCTGGGCAATCGACACGTTGCCTCATGCACAGCTTATGGCAGCAAGCTTGACTCGTCAAACAATACTAACGTCAGTCACCAATATAACCCGTTTGTTGGAACCGATTTCCTCGGACTCCGACTCACCTGCCAGCCGCCGTACTTATCTCTCTCTGCTCCTTGCTTTGTTTAGTAAGACAGACTCTTCTCCTATAAAGACAGAGATCGGACGTACTATAGCAGCTATTTGTCGTACGCTCATGCGACTCAAGGAAAATTCTGAACTACCACCTGGAACTGAGGAGTTGGTTACTCGGTTATTTGACTTGCATAAGGATGTTGCACGCCCTATTGGTATCATGATAACTCAAACGGAGTGGCCCATTGTTCAGAGCGAAGGCTGGTTTGCTCTTGCTTTAATAGCATCCCATCCAGCCGGCTCTCAGGCTGTAATCGATTGCCTTGAGAGCATGTGTGTTATCCAAAGTCTATGTGATACTATACACACCCCGATTTCACGCCCAGAACCCGGAGAGCCAGCCAAGGATAAGACCGATCGTTTGAAGAAGACGAAGGATAGGGAAAATGCCCTGTTCTTACTTCATGGCTTAATGAGGAATAATGTGAGTTTTTCTTCCTTGATTGCCACTCATGGATGAGCTAACATACATGGATAGGCTGCATCTGAACTCCCGGAATCTCTTCGTGACATGTTTGAGGATCTGCTGCGTGAGGCAGGTCATGAACCTCCCAAATGATGATATAATCAATGTTTTAATAGTTTTGGAAAGCTCCTGATATGATACAGCTTTACGATATTATGTTACCGTACACTTCATTCAACGTTCGTCAAGAACCACAGCCATAGAATTTACAAACTGTTGTTGAAGATTCTGTTGCTCTATCCAGAAATTCATATTGGAGCCTTTTTCTACTTTGATTCATTATCTTAGCGTGTCTAATCTATTTACACGGATATCTAGTGGGTATGATAGGTCCTTTTTGAAGAACTTCTAGTTATAACAGTATACAAGAATCTCATAGCCATGAACACGCGCAGCATCCGGCACTGGAATGCGTGTTTTACCTAGGCTTTGTCTTAATTTTTCTTGCGCTTTTCTTTTAATCTCTTCTCTGTTTTCATGAACTCTCTTATCCCAACAGGAATGTCAGCAAACAATGCATCCGCATCCGCCTCGGTGGAAATATCAACATTCCAACTAGCTTGGCTCCCACCGCCATCGTCATCCATGCTTGTACTTGCACTGTCAACTTCGCTTCGTGGGCTTTGCCTCATATCAGGTAACGGGTGTTTTTTCTTCTTTGAACCTCTGCGAGGAGTGTCTCGTTTCTTCGCTTCATTTATTCTCTGTGCCCAAGCCTCGACGTCATCTCGATAATCATCCCAAACGCAATGCACACATCCACTCATGCAACAATTATCGGGTTCTTCTGGCCGTGGCGGTATGGGTACCCCATTGATCGTACGCCAGGTCGACTTGGGAGCAGTAGTAGGATTATAGCGTGTCGAGGAATAGCCTGGTCCGGCGAGTCGAGTTCCAAAAACTATTCCAAATTTTTCCTGCGGTGTTTGTTCACTTTTCGGTTCTGATTGTGTTGTTTCGGCTACAGCAGCAGTAGCACCATGAGATTGAGGAGTTCGGCTGGGGTTTAACGGTTGTGACGGAGAGTTAAGAAGCTCGGAGTAAAAGCCCTTCAATGGGTGTATCTGATCCGCTATTTCCCCACCAGAACTTCCTTGGTTCTTCGCATTTGTATGTTGATACCGTGTGGTTGCTTGTTGGGTCGGCTTATAAGTCTTCGAAGGTGGAATTGCCCTGAATTGAGAACCTCCAGCTGATAGTATTAGGAGGCAGCGGGAACATATAGCTGCTCCAAATGGAATCCTTCCCCCCTCAGAGAGGAATAGAGAGCCCATCTTTTCCTTTGAATGGTTGTCGTTGGCTTGGAAGTTGTACGGCAAAAGAGAGACCTTCTCGGTGTTATTCAACCCAGCGGTGGGATGCGGCTGCAAACAGTGCAAACAGTGCAAACAGTGCAAACAGCTATTCTCATCGCGTCTCTTTTTGTTTATGCCGAGGAAGCTCGAAAGCAGAAGCAAATGCAAGCTTAACGAGCTTCTAGACAGGCAAGACAATTGCAGACAGCACCTCTTCTTCTACTTCTGATATTCTATCTCGAACTAATATCTGGAAGTACCGTATATGCGATTGCTCCTTTTATCTTGGTAGCTGACCAGATGCAAACGCGCGCGCCCGAATGCTACCCTCCCCCTCGAAACGGCGCAAGTCCAACTCTTCCATCCCAATACCTGTTGGCGCGTCAAATACTACAAGGAGAGATGGCCGTGGGCGTACTAGCCCTTCGCGATCACCGAGCCGCCAGTCATTCCAAGCGCCTACTCGATCGAGCCTCGCACGATACCATCCGGACGTTTTGTCGAAGGTCATAGAACGGTCAGCATCTGAGAAAGCGCAAAGGTCTTCCGGTCAGGAGTTCAGCTCTTTTGGGGAACACATTGATAGCTCGCCGCAAATATCTGGTAGCATACCCTTACGACCACATGCGGGTGCATCTCATACGGAGCCAGAGGAGGATGACGGATTGCCCCGGCTTAACAGCACGATATCAAGGCCTGGTTCTAGGCGAAGGTCATTTGGGGAACAACCATTTCCCGGGGAGATATCTAGAGTTAAGGCGCCAGATACACTTGGAGAGAATAGAGGATCTGCATCAAATTCCTCCACGGGCAGCCATGACGCTGGCCAAGGGCTATCTCTTTCTCCTCCTGAAGCAGACCCTCCTCCAAGAGGGACAATTACGCACTTCAATGGCAGTCCAAGCCAGCGTTCAAACATGAAAAGGAAACAGCAGCTTAAGAAAGAGGGATTATATCCTATTTTCAAGAACAAAAACACTAAAGCTACCGATCCCAAGCGGAGCGCTGCCGAGTCACGGCCAGGCATTGGTATTGAATCTGATAAAGACCTTCCAAAGGAAATTTGGGAAAAGAAGAAAGTCAGGGACTCTCTTAGGGAGCAATTGAAAAGGTTAAAGGAAGAAGTTGAGCTCCTGGAAGAGGAGACTGGCCAATTAGAGATTACCGAGCACGAATCTTTGGACGAAAGCTCTCTTAGACGATTGATGTATGTTTCGGACCCACAGCTATGTATATTGCCATATCAAGTTTCCCGTTATACTAATTCTTACTACGTAGTGGTCTTCTCCTGTCTAAAAATCCATCTTGTGCACCTCCTCCCCCTAAACCGCCTGCACCTCCGCCGTTGTCTTCAATGCTTTCATATCTGCTCCCTTTCACAGCCCAGCAGTCAATACCACTGTCGGAACCTGAACCACCACCCTCACCGCTTCCTGAGAACCCCTATGCCATGAAACAGCCGGAGAATTCAATCCCGTATCTTACTGTTTTCGCGCCTCTTACCCTCAAAACAGAAACAGTAACTTCTACTGTGAGAAGCCCATCACGAGCTCTGGGAGTATCCTCAGATATAGTGCAGACATACCACTTCACCCTTCAACCACCAGGCAGTTTTCCAGCATCACTTTACCAGGTTCCTCTCACCCTTAAAACCGATCCTGGAAAACAATCCGTGCTTTCTATCGCCATTTCCAAGACCGCTTCTAAGCTCCCTGGGCCATTAGAAGGCTGGATCGCTTCTCGGCTGTCAAACTCCTTATTAGATCACGATGTATCCGGTTTATGTTGGGGTATATGCCGGTACTGGGAGGCTGCAATATCACGATCGAAATTCTGGGTGAAACTGCAGGCCCTATCCGAGAAGCTCAAAGAAAACCCCGGATATCTGGAACAAGCGAAGAAAGCTTATAGGAAACAAGGAGAAGCAGATATATCTAGAAGCGCCACACCTGATATGGATGGGCATCAATATGCTATCAAAGACTTAATACAGCATTTCGAAAGAACAAGCTACTGCTTCTCTACTTCAACAGGACCTAATAAGCTGGAGTTGCTTGTATCCTGCCCTTTGACCCTTGATCTATGGACTAGCGAGCCTCAACTGGAACCAAGTATTTGCATATCTGGCTCCTCGTTGAAGAGTACTGCAGCCAGCAAAATCGAAAAGGAGGCGAAGCGTGTATTCCAAGGGATGATTAAACGTGCGAACAATGGCGATGTTGATGTTGATATAGGGTCGCTGGTCAAGGCTGTTGAAGCTGTAATTGTTATTCTATTCGGGCTTGTTTGAGATTATTCACAACTGAATATAGGGCCGTGCTTGAAGTTATAGAATTGAAGCGAGCAAGTGTTTAATAATGAGACAGTCCAATTCTCTACTTGGAGCCACTGCACCACAACATCACATTTTATACACGGCGCATGTCCGTCTACGTCGGTTGAAGTAAAAACCTTATAAGAATTAGTTTCCAGTTCTACATCATGGCCACATACAAACAAGCCCATCCGGCCAAACCACGAATTGCCGGCATGACTCCACCGGCTGCTAACTCTCCCCATTTTTTTATACCTTTCAGTGAAGAAAGGCGGTCCGAACATGTAATAAATTACCTCCTGGACAAGGAATTGGACCCCGGATAATTTGGTCATATGATATCGCATTATTCATGACACAGGAGGCTGAGAATGGGGGATTATAAAAATGGAAGAGCGCAAAGAAGACTTGAAAACATAATAAAGGGGGGTAACACCGTAAGAACTTCCATTTATTTATGTCTTTTATTTCTGGTATTTTATTTCTTTGCAGCAGCGGCCTCCTCAGCCTTGGCCTTTGCGCGCTTCGCTCTGACACCAACAAGTCTGGCGTCACTTCGGGCAATTCTCATTTTGCGGTATGCGTTCTCTTCTCCCTGTGGTAGATCGGACTTCTTGATCTCAGAAATGGCGTTCTCACGAGCAGCATTGGTGACGGGGAGAATGGAGTTGATGCTCTTAGCGAGACCCTCCTTGGCGGCCTTGATCTCTTCGGCAGAGGAGTCGAGCTTCTTGAACTGACCGCTCTTGCGGGGGAAGAGGATCAAACGGGCCTTGTATGCCTTTAGGCGGGCGACATTGACGGAGAGGGATTCAGCGGAGACATTGCCACGGCGGTGGTCAACGGTGATACCGATGGTTGAAGCAAGCTTGCGTGGGATACCAGCCTCCTGTAGAATGGATTAGATATGATATTCTTACTTGTTGATTGCGGCAAAATGTGGGGAGAAAATAGACGGACCTTCAACTCTTGGAGGGAGAAACCACGGCCAGCTCTGACGCGGCTGTTGTACTTAATGGTGGGACATCGGACAATTGGGCGGAGCTTGTCGACTGGGCGAGGAGCAAGGGCGGCAGCCTTCGCGAGACGAGCCTCACGACGTCTGTGTTTCCGGCCAGGCTGAATAGGGAGGTTTGTTAGTTGGCCGGCCCGGTTCATCTCATTCTATAACCCGCAATTCATTGTCGTATATATCATACCTGGTCGAAATGTACTCTGACACGTCGGTCCCAGTCCTTGTGGAAGTCTGTTCAAAACAGCATGAATTAGAAATGGTGTTGCAATATCGTCCAGTCGCTTTCCCAGTCGTCTGCATAATGCCGCCTCTTCCTCAAAACACTTATTTGTCACGCCCTTTTCATCCATTTGATTTTCTCCCTTCTCTCTTCATCACAGCTCGTACTCATTCAGAGGGACGGTAACTCACGGTTCTTTGGGATAACCTGGTTGTGCTTGATCGCCTATATTCGAAATATCGCCTGGTCAGCTTCCACCATCTACCATCTCAAATTGCGACTTTCACTCCTCCTACGTCGCGGCCCGCGCACAGCACACGCAGCATATCAACGTCCAAAACAAAGGAAGCAAAGAGAGGACGTACCATTGTGTCGGCCGGTGATCAAGTTGTCGAGAGCCCGTTGTTGAATTGTCGATGGTCGTGTCTCGACTTTGGTGGAAAAAGTCGAAGTTCTTCTTTCTTCAACTTTTGGTGGAAACTTTTTTGGTGTGGTGATGCTTATGTCAGCCGCACTCGCTTATGCTGAGTCAGCCAATTAGCCCTAGCTCCGCCTAATCAGGCTAAAGCCGCGGCATCTTGATATCTACTTGATTTGAAGCAGCTACAAGCAAATAATAATAACAATAATTGTAACTAGGAGTTAAAATAAAGGATTCACGGACGGCAAGGAAGTATAATGGTGTTTCGACGATGATTGAAGCTATGTTACATCGTTTGTGGCCAGAGTAAACGCCCAATAGTAGAGAAATCTCCGTTTTACACGGTTCAATGGCAGAAATACAGAAGTCGTCTTCGCCCTTTGGAAGAAGCCATAGTAGTTGCTGGAAGAGAGGCTCATTCCAGATAGTAAAGAAAAATAAAAACAAAAAAGCCACTGACCACTAAAGAAAAGCAAAGAAATAAGAAATAACTCCAAGATCACCAAACTTCGTTATCTGAGGTTGTCATTGCAGAGGTCATATTGATTAGGTCATTATTAGCAATAAGCTGATATCGTCAAGGAGGCCGCAGGCATTCATCAAAAGAGAAACTGAAACGAAACTGAACTCGAGGCTTAGTCATAAGTACGGGGGAGGAAAGAAAAATTTTTTTGAGCTGCATAGGAGAAAGCAGGCTAGACGGCAACATTTAGATGGAGAGGACTTGACCCTCTCGCCTTCTTGGGGGAGACAGGTTTGCTCTGCGAATTGCTGCTCTTGCGCTTCATGTGGTCAGAAGGACGCTCAAGACCAGCCTTTTTCACATGACCGAATAATTTTGTCTGCAACATGGCACTGGATTTGCCTAAGTTGGTAGGGATGGAAGGCTCCTCCTGGCTAGTTCCTGGATAGCGACGAAGCATGCTGGTGGCTAGAGAGCTAGCTTGGGATGCTGGCACGTCTTCGTCGGTGACCGCTTCGATGTCGGACGCGGACAAAGTACTATCACGGTCACGGCGGCCTTCATCTTCCTCGTCTAGGCGGCCGGATACAGGTGTTGGGGATATCCTAGACTCTCGCATCTTTTTGTTCACAGGAGTGAAGAAACGGGGCTGGGTGGACTCAGACATTCTGGCGTGGGATATGGGGGTCAGGGAAGACATCGAATGTGCACCACGGGTGTGGCCGTGGTTGTTTCTATGGCCTCGAGGCTTTGGCTGTAAAGGGGTCTGGGTGCGTGAGCTGTCTCCGTGCAGGACTTGGTCTGCTGCCAGGAGAGTAGCCAGCAAGTCCTGACTGCCGAGTTTACCATTGAATGAGCGTGAGTTCTCTAGAAGAGCATGGTGTGGTGGCTGTGCGGCCGCTTTGCGTTGTGGTGTATGTATATCAGCACGGGGGCTTGATGGGAGAGACGCGCCATCCATCATCATGGTGAAGTGTTCGCGGTTGTCCCGAATACGCTTCTTCAACCGGCCGTTTTCCTCCAATAGCATCTCGTACTGGTCTGACTTTTCCTCGATGATCTGCTTTGCCCGATGAAGTCTGCGGTCCAGTGTGGCATTCATTTGCTCTAGGTCTTGGATCCTAGCTCTGGCACCAGAAAGTTCATGGTTCTGAAAGTTGCGTGCTGATTCCTGCTGTGCAATGCCTCGACGAACGCGGTACTCATCACTCTGTAGGATCTCGACTTCGCGTTTGGCGAGTTGTTGCTCTACCTCTGCGCGCTTGACTGCCTCGTTGCTAGTGAGGGAGAGGAGACTGTTTTGCAGCTTGAAGTGAGCTGCTGACATCCGGAAGTCCTGGGCAACGACAAGCAGCTCGTTCGCTATCTTTCGAAGCGCGGGCTCGTCAGCGTCGTTGATCTCGCTCACTGTAGGTAGACGTTCTGATATGCCGTACGCATCACACAGCGACTGGTTGACAGTGGACGGGGGAGACGCAAGAAAAGGATGCGACTGAGAGCGCGCGCGTTGGGCTGGCGTAGACACGTTTGCCGGCGCCTGGACGGATGGAGGAGGCGTCATACTAGGAGACGACTGCCCGGCTGCTGATGAAGGTAATGTGGGCTTCTCAGAGTCGACGCGGTCGGGTTGCGACTGAATTTGGGTAGCCTGTGAGTCTGGCGCAGGACTGCTGCTGCTGCTCAGTTCTGGGGTCGGCGTACTCGGAACCGCTATCTCGACAGCCGGGGAGAGAGATGGTCTAGTCTGACCGTCTCTGGCCGCTGTATCACGCTGTTTGTCCATGGTTCTGGTAGTGACAGCTCTGGTTGCGCTGGCGTTCCAAGGGTGGTGAAGCTTAGGTGCTTGCGCGACAAGACCGCAGCGAGGAGTGCCAGGTAGCGTCCGCTCTATAGTGAATATATCTCGGTCGTCAAACGCCTTGTACACGCGTCGGCAGTGAATAGCAGGCCTGATCGGCCTCTGGAAGCTGGCGATGGAAGATGAAGTCGATGCTGTCGGTGTTTCCCTTCGTCTTCGTCTTTGCGCCTTTCGTTGGTTGTTTTGGTGGAAAAGAAAGTCGAAGGCTGGGGCAACCGTCACGTGATGTGCATTTTTGGCCGCTGGACGGGCAAAGGCGAAGGCGAAGACGGCGAGGTAGAGGCAGATGACATGTATAAAGTAGGAGATCAGGTAGACGCAGGCGAAGAAGACTACGGGGTAAGGCAGACGGTAGGCGATTGCATGGGATTTCATAAGAAAAGTGGTGTTCACGTCAGGCAGTCGAGGCCCTGTCGGGGCTGTCTATGAGCTCCTTTTGACCGCCGTTGAGGATTAATATAAGAATTATATGTATAGACGGCTAGAAGAATACCGGCATTCACCTGTGCATTACATTTCACTGCTTTTTCCCTCCATTTCTGCCGTTGTCTCTGCTGCGGTATCAATTTCTACTTCCTCGACCTCGCACAGATCATCTTCAGCCAACGGCGGGATCAGATATCAAAACAGAGAAAATATGATAGAGGTAACTAAAGAGTCCAGGCTAGCTAGTGTGGATAACTAAGTAATAGATAACAAATATGCAAGAAGAAAAGAAAAAAAGGGGGTTCAACGTCTGTCTAGTTGGCTAGTTAGTTAACTGCTCAGCAGGAATACTTAAAAGATCACTGCCGAACCAACCCATGCTCGGCTTGATCACCCCTTGGAGCTTCAACTTCCAGCCGTCCAACTCCATGTCCTGCACTAATACCACCAGAGCGAAGACGAATACTGCTAGAGCGTCTCCCACCAGCTATTCGACCAGAGACAGGGACCGTTGACAGCCGTTCCATGGTTTGGTCCTAGCTCTGAGGCTACTTTGCTACTTGTATACACAGACAGCTTACTATGGACAACAAACCTACCGCGAGCGGTCGTCCGCGGCTCTCACGACTTCCTCTGCCCACGGCGACGCCCTCCCGGTCCTTAAGGCCGTCTCCGTCGAGAGACAGGCTGCAGGCAGACGCAGGTCTCAAGATATCGAGGCTTCGGCGGCCATCCGAGGACATTTTTAACAGGCCTTACTCCCCGGCTTGCTCGAGTGAATCGGACCCCCTAGACGGACACCATGAGAACTCGAACTCGACTTCGACCGCTACCACTCCTTTACGCCCTCAATCGTTCAGCAAACCGTTCCACTTGAACGAGTCACTTCTCGACCCAGCAGACACTAGACAGGGCCGTAGTCCCTCGCGCAATAGCTCCAGACCCTCCTTATCAGATCGGACCATCGAAACACTTGCTCAGATCCCCGGATCACCCTCGCCTGGTAGAAGAAAGTCTGGCTTCATTGGCGAGGCTAGAAGACCCCCTTCGAGGCAGTCCTTGAATGGAACACCTTCATCTCCTGCCCCTTCGGCAAGGGGGGCGAGGTTTCCTAGATCTCCCTCTGCGGCTGGGACGTCACGCGAGCGTCCCGTGGCCCAGAGGTCAGTTAGCATGTATATAAAATCCCCAGCTGCGTCAATAAGAAATGGGATGCTCAGGACAAGCGAGGAAGATTTCGAGGAGACTGAGTCAACTAGCTCGCTGCCACCTCGTAAACCAATTGTTCCCACTGCGAAGGCTGCAGCTACTCGCCAACCGCCAAAGAGTCAGAGTATGATATCACGAAAACCGAGAACGATGCCGTCTCTAAGCCAGGTCTTCGGAGAAGCCCCAGATTCAGAGCCTACTGGCATCATTGAACCTCTTTCTATCCCCAAGACGAGGAAACCACCATCCACCATATCTTCAAACTTCACCTCACCTACATCTACAACCTCGAAACAATCACCGAGGACTTCTATCACATCCGACGGATACTCGGCTACTGATATACCACCTAAAGAACCAGAGCCAAAGAAAACTGCCAAGTCATCCAGTGCCCTCCGAGAGAGCATCGCCAAGGCAAAGGCCGCTCGGAAAGCGGCACAGCAGCAACAGCTACAGCAAGCACGTGAATCGTCACTTAAATCCCCAGATACCATTGAAGAAGATAGCCTGAAGGATCCCTTTAACCAGCTGCCTGGTATGGAACCTACCGGAGCCGCCTTACAGAGTAGAACAGCTTCGGCCAGGAAGTCAGGACTTCTGAACATATCTGCCATGGGACTGACTGCTATCCCCGATGAAGTCATGACCATGTATACCTTTGATCCAAATAGCAACGACGTCTGGTACGAAAATGTCGACCTGGTGAAGTTTATGGCAGCGGACAACGAGTTGACCTCACTCCCGGATGAAGCTTTCCCTGATGTGGACCTGGCTGAGTTCAACGCGGACGAACCTGGCCCGAATGCTCAATTCGGCGGTCTAGAGCACATCGACTTGCACGGAAACAAACTATCTAGTCTACCCATGGGACTTAGAAGGTTACAGCGGCTTCGTAGCTTGAACCTATCGAAGAACAGGCTGGATTGCATGGATGCTCTCGACGTTGTCTTTAGCATAGGGAGTCTGACAGAACTGAAGCTTGCAGAGAACAATTTGTCCGGCATGCTGACTTCGGATATCGGACGTCTCGTCAAGTTGGAAGTTCTAGATCTTCATGGGAACTGTCTTACTGGGCTTCCTGATTCTATTGCTGACCTAACAGCGCTGCGAATCTTAAATGTCTCCGAGAACAGGCTTCCTTCTCTCCCATTGATGGCGATGAAGGATCTTCCCCTGACGGAACTCAATGTTTGGAAGAACAGACTGGATGGTCACTTCTTTCCAAAGGCCTTTAAGCGTCATGATACCTTGCAGGTCTTGAACATTGCAACAAATAACCTAGATGAGCTATCTGCTGAAGATACCATTGAGTTGCCCAACTTGCAACAGCTGTTTGTAGAACAGAATTGTTTGAAGGTTTTCCCTAACATATCATCGTGGAAGTCCTTGTTGACCGTAATCGCCTCGGAGAATCGCCTATCCGCTTTGCCAGAGGGACTGGCCGATCTGGAGAATATAAAACATCTAGATTTTACTACCAATGATATCAGGTTAATCGATGATATTATCGGTTCCATGGAGAGTCTTGTTACTCTCCGGATATCTAATAATCCTCTCCGCGAGAAGAAATTCCTCAGCATGGATACCGATGACCTGAAGCGAGAACTTAACAGCCGACGTGAAGTCAAGGAACCATCTCAGGATGAGGAAGAAGGTTCTGTGCAAACAGAGTTCACACTCGCACCAGAGAGCCCTACGGCCACCATAACTCATGCATGGAGAGTCAAGCAACGCGGTGTCCTTGACCGTTCTTCGACAAACCTCTCAGATCTAGAGCCATTGGACATCGAACCCTTGATCGCCAAATCCGATATCCGATGTCTCTACCTCCAACGTAACCACCTGGAGAAATTCCCAGTACCGGCTCTCTCCTTGGTAGCTCACTCCTTAATCGACCTTGATCTATCTAATAACCCTATCGGCCGCACAGAGCTCAGTACACCCTTATCCCTTCCATATCTGCAAAATTTAACACTCTCCTCTTCAGCATTGACATCCCTGGAACCTCTTATAGCTAATCTCTCGGCTCCTTCGCTCTCGTTCCTCGACGTCTCAATAAATCGTCTCAAGGGGCCCGTGCCAGTAATGCGCGCCACATACCCTAACCTAGTCACTTTCCTTGCCTCAGAGAATGCATTTGACAGCCTTTCTTACGAAGCTGTTGAAGGCCTGCAAGTGCTTGACGTAGCCAACAATGATATCGATGCCTTGCCCCCGAGAGCTGGTCTTCTGGGAGTTGATGATGTTCCCCCGGGAAAAAATGCATTGCGCCGCTTCGAGGTTGCTGGAAACAAATTCAGGGTTCCTAGGTGGCAGGTTGTTTCCAAGGGAACTGAAGCGATACTTGACCACTTAAAGAATCGAATCAGTGAAGCGGAGATGAAAGAATGGAAGGCTAGCGCGTGAATGAGATGTTTGGTGGCTTTTGTTCTTTCTTTTACGAACGGGGCAGATCGTCAGAGGGGGATAGATTCTACATATTGTACATTATTCTTTTCTCTTCGGGTGAGGTACGCTTTGAACCAATTTAGTTGATTTATGTACGCTTCTAGCGACAAGGTATATCAAATATATCACTGAGGAATCTTCTATAATCTTATTACTCAAACGCATACAAGATCTATATTATTTTCCATTAGCAACATCAGGCTTCCCCAACTCGTTAAGAACCTTCAGCCAAACTGTGGCCCATTTTGAGAATTTATCCTCGGTTTCAGCTTGTCCGTCTGTATTGGTGTTAACTCCAATTTCGGGGTACCACGGCTTCTTAACTATCTCAACTGTGGAAATGGCACCACTCTTTAATTTGCTTGTGTAAGAAGCCACAGCTTGGATGTCATGTTCGTATAGAGATCCAGCGGCCTCATCGACAAGGTCCGGGATCTGTTTGAGATTGTCCATAAGTTTATCAAGATTAGAAGCGTACTTTGGGAGGATGGGGTACTGCCTCAGTGGTTTTAACCTCTGTGTTGTTACGGCCGTGTATAGCTTAGCAATTGGAGTAAGTAAACGAAGAAGATCTTTCTTCTCCCCGGATAGCATCGCAACCATCTCTTCTCGATCTTCTTCGTCGTCTTCATCCTTTTCTTCTTTAGTTTCATCGGCAAGGTCATCAACTAGCCCCCAATCATCATCGTCGGATTCCTCTGGATTCCACTCTTCCAACTCTTTGATACCATCACGTACAAGCTCCAAGAACTCATTCGCCTTCTGAATCACCACCCCAACAACCCCGTCTGTAGAAGCAGCCACAAGCTGGTCGCATACTTTCCAGACTCTTCCCGCAGAAGTTGTCACTGCAACTCTATCCTCGTCAGCCAGGCTTTTTCCATTCTCCACAGCAATCTTCTTGATATCATTAATCAGTGCAATGTATTCTCTCAGGGCCGATTTCACCAATGTGTTAATTTCCGCATGGAATGTTTTGGTATAATGTTCTGGATGGAGGAGAAAAGCAGCTGTGACCAGCGAAGGAAGAGCTGAATCATTGATTTGTGCAAGGACCGAAGTAATTGCAGACGGAGTAAAGGGAGTATTAATCGCGAAGAGAGAGATCTTCCCGGTATTCGATTTGAGGGTCTGGGCGGCAGCTGAGAGTAACGGAAGCGGGAGGTTCTTATTATTGTCGATTTCTTCGGCGCTGCGGGGTGTTGCGCTTGAGGTTGACGCAGCGGATAGCGAGAGAGATGAGATGAACTGTGTAGAAAGCCCCAGCGTCGATTCTAAAATAACCAGTAGCTTCTTGTCGCCTGCCATGATGACTTGCCTTCTTCCTATATTTCTCCGGGCTACCACGATTTGTATTGATATCAGCCTAAGGTGCGTTTAATCAAATTTATTTTTATGTTACTGCGGGAATGCTTTAAGTTCACTCTATATTACATAAGCACTGATAAGCGATAAGAGGGGCAAAATAATATTCCGATGTTATTTTTCTTTTTCAAGTTTTTATAAAATCAACATCCAAACGACGACGACATAATTCTCTAGCTGTTGGAGGTATTCCAGAAGTATGGTCTAAATATTTCCTTTCAAGGGTAATAATGGCTCCAAAGAAACCTCCTCGAGCTACTAAAGCTGCCTCTCCTGCATCGGAGAATCTTCCCGAAAGGACGTTCATCATCGACAATGGGGGGTATAGCTTGAAAGCTGGATATGGCTCGACCTCCAGCTCCGATCCCCTGGCCTCATGCGTGGTCGTCCCAAATGCACTTGCAAAAACACGAGATAATCAGATATATACCGGCTTAGAGCTCGAAACCCACATATCAGACTGGAATGAGGTCAACTTTCGCCGTCCGGTCGAGAAGGGATACTTGGTCAATTGGGAAGCCCAACGGGAGATTTGGGAACATACGTTTTTTGATGAGAAGACGGCTCGTAGACCGGATATACAATGTTCGGATTTCCTTGGGACAACCTTGATTCTAACTGAGGCTCCAAACGCCTTGAGCAGTTTGCAAAAGAATATGGACGAGATGATAATGGAGGAATGGGGGTTTGGCGGGTATGTACGATACCTTGGTATGTACCGTCAGTGCTATATGAGAGCAATATTATGGGAGTTTCTATACTTACGAACGGTCCTGCCTGCACAGCTCCCTGTCTCAATGCTTGGAATGATGTCCGATCCCTCTTTGGAGACCTGCCTAGCCAGGATACGAATTCACCAAACCTTCCAGTTGAGTGCATGTTAGTTGTCGACTCGGGTTATTCTCAGACGACTGTAACTCCCGTGTACCAAGGGCGCCCAATTCAACGAGCGATAAGGAGACTTGAACTTGGTGGGAAGCATCTTACAAATTATCTAAAAGAATTGGTTTCAATTCGACAATATAATATGTTGGATGAAACGCATATTGTCAACAGCGTTAAAGAAGCAGTTTGCTACGTCAGTCAGGATTTTAACACGGATATGGAAAAGACGTGGAAAGGACGAAAAGGGGGCCCCACTGACATAGTAGTTGATTATGTGCTACCGGACCCAAATGCACATAAAAAGGGGTTTATGCGACCGCACGATAGCCTATTGGCTGCTGAGAAAAGGAAAGGACTCATTACCGGAGTTAATCCATCCGCAGCGGAGGACGTGCTTGTTCTAGGAAATGAGCGGTTTACGGTGCCGGAGATACTATTCAGCCCCCGGGATATTGGGCTCCAACAGCCGGGGATTCCTGACATGATAATGCAATGCTTGTCTGTTATTCCCACAGGCCTTCACCCCTCATTCCTGGCAAATATCTTTGTTGTTGGAGGAAATGCATTGATCCCAGGGTTTATAGAACGATTGTAAGTTTCTATGTATTGAGAAAAGGGGGATACCCTGGAATGCCAGGTTGCTAATGCACTTAATTCTAGGGAAACCGGCGTCCGGCATCTTGCACCGACGGAGTGTCTCGTTCGCGTGAAGGCTGGCCCAGAGTAAGCAAGCCCCTTAGCCTTTTTTTCCCTGCTCTTGTGGTCGTGTTTAATATTTCTAGAATCCAGTGGCTGATGTTTCGAGAAGTCCCATCCGTTCGACCTGGCTAGGGGCAAGTAGGCTAGCGGCCAACCAAGAAACCATGAAAGAAATTGCGATTACTCGGCAACAATACCAGGAGTACGGTTCATCCTGGGCCTGGAAAAAGTTTACTGGATGAATATGTGACCAAAGGTATATTACCTGGAGTATTAGATTAACATCTTCGAAGCCTATCCCCAGTCTCTGATTTTACGACTTTCATGCGATTGACCACCATCGGCAGCAGCCCAGGATATATGAACCGTCCAAACGCCATTTAGTCAAGCTTCTGTTTTCCGGGTTTATTGGACAAACTACTCAAATTCTGTCCCTGTTACATCATAACCTGGTAGATAACAGATCTCGTGCGCCGGCCCGGTGTGGGTAACAACGATAGGGGACCGCGCACTGCTACGAATTTATGGCTGTTGCCTCCACAGGACACACGCGATGCCAATTAGCATGGTTTCGCCCTATTTTAGCTGGTGGATATGGAACTCTCCGCACTGTTATCGCAGGTCATGCTGGAAATTTTCCGATCCAACCTCTTTAGTCTATCCAACCCCAGTCTAGCTACTGATAAGGAACTGGCGCCAGTCCGTCGATTATCCACCTCCTCGATGCTGTGAATTGTGGCTGCTCTAGCACGATATCTCCATGCATGTGACTGGAGGAATGCCGGTCCTCAGCAAACATACACAGGACATATTCCGTAACCACAATATCATTAGCCAAAACTTGTTGGCCATTCGCTACCATGGTTCAGCCAGGAAGGGGTATTGTCTGATAGGTGTTCCTGAGACGCCGTTACTGACCCCTTGTTAGACATGGAGCTGTATTTCCACCACACTGGTATGCAGCCAACAGCAGCTGAAGTACATATAACAACTAGTCCAACCTTCAACATCTTACATAAAAATAACTTCGACGCTCTCAATTTAGTCCAGGGTTGCGACATGCCCATTCGGTGTTCAGGGGCAAGTCGTGTCGCAAAAGAATTATTTCTAGGGCGGCATGCTCCATACGAAGCCCAGCTTTGTTATCTGAATTTTCACCTGGCGCAAAACTACACTCAGCTCACGCCGCCCTTGGTTTATTTGCAACCCGGCCGTGAATACATGCCAGACGCACTCCGTTCACAGTCCAGGAGATGTGTCGTGCATATTATATAGTACGTGATCTACCTGGTGCCTTTCACCAGTGTGGATCTTTTATCCCTCACAAAGCGTACCAAGTAAGGGCCTAACAAAAGGTACGGAACGCTGCATCCATCCAGACATGCTCGATCGTCGCTCGTTGCTCCATCGCACTGCCCCATGCATAGCGATCGATTGGCAGCGGCCCCAGCTGACAGGGGTTGACAGGCCTCCGCCATACAGATACAGACAAGGCTCCTTTTTGCATTCAACGGAGAGACAACGACCAACCAACCACCGAGTGGCGCCTTGGGATTCCATAAATAAACGAACTTTGATGCAGTCGAGTCAAGGCAGTTGGAGACTAGCGAGCCTCACCCTCCTTGGGGCCCCCTCCTACGGTTCGTTTTGTCAGCCTAACGATGGCCTTCAGTTGGCTTTCGGTCCTTCTCCAGACTCCGCTTTCCCCCAGATTTATACGACCGCGGATGCGCCCCAAGAGTTTTTACTCTTATATTTTATTGCTCCCCCCCACGTGAATGAGTCTTGCTTTGCGATTTTAAAACCTCTTCTCACAATACTTGTCGGATATCGTCGCTGAAATCCAGCATTCCTACTACCAACGTCGTCGGTTCTCGTTTTGGTAGAATGAAACTTTTGCTGAATGTTGAACCCCAGAAAACGACATTTGGTTGTCCAGAAATCACCCTATGTCGGTTCCTCAGTTGACTCGCGACCTCGAAGCTCCTCTGCAAGGCCCGGACGATGCTGACCGGCTTGCAGAGTGGCCTGAGCTGGTCGGGTTAGAGGATCTATTGCTTGACAATGGCCAGCTACCATCCCACCGTGCAGATCGGCCATGTCCGCAGGAACTCCATGTGTTCCCCGATGACGTCTCTCCGGAGCTTCTTCAAATAATCAGTCAGCCGTTGGACACAGAACGGCCTCCCAAATCTGCAGGCCAACACGGTGAGAATGGAGGTGGACGGTCACCGCCGCCGCCATCATCAACATACAGTCATGGTACATCCATGGGGGATGACCGGTCCTCACTGCCGGTACGGACCCAGGCACCCGCTGTAAAGGATCACACTGGAGACAACCATCTAGATCGATGCTTTTCACCTGAGTCCACTGCAACGGGAGCGACGTTTAGCCGTATGGGGGTCAAAGCAACGGGGGGTACGAAGAACCTCAAACTTCGGCTCTTGGAGCGCAACAGTTTTCGGTAAGTACTTCTACGTTCATCCTTACTGTCCCATCCCGTTCTTCATGCTGTTTGACTAGTCACTAATCAGCTACCCGACCGTTTAGAGAATGTGCAAGCTGTTTTGTGGAGTTACTCGACAAGAACTTAGTCCCTTTGGGGTGCGCGCACAAATACTGCTTATCGTGTTTCTCTGGCATGATAGAGACGGCTATGAATAACGAGATCAAGTTCCCTCCAAAATGTTGCCTGGAAGATATACCGACAAAATTGATCCTACACAATGTGGACTCCATACTCCGGGAGGAATACAAATTAAAGGTACAAGAATACGCTATACCCCGAACTAGCAGATGGTATTGTCCCTCACCAAGCTGTGGAAAATGGATTCCTCCAAAAAAGATCAAGCTGGGCGCTCCGACACAAAAATGCCCGGTATGCAAATGGTCGATATGTACTGCCTGTCAAAGGACGGCCCATCAGAGCAACGAACATTGCCCTCAAGCCCCTTATCCGGAAAGAGTAGACAGTATTGCCTCGAACGGCTGGAGACGCTGTTACAAATGCCAGGCAATGGTAGATCTAACCGCTGACTCCGGATTCGTGGTTTGTCACTGCGGTGCTGAATTTTGGTATGATACACCCGTTGTTTGTTCTATGGGATTATCTAACTAAGTGCAACAGCTGTTTCTGCGGCGCCAGGGGTGGGACCTGCGGCTGCATTCAACCTAATCAACATGGGACAAAACCTAAAGTGGAGCCTGACACAATAACGCAGCCAGCCTCCGTAAATGCAGAAAACGAGCGCAGCGAGCGACGAGAAGTCGAGGAGCGATTGCGGAAAGAAACTACCAAAACTCACCCAGAAGGCGATGGACAAAGAAGGCAAGATGACGGACGACGCCGAGTTCAACACGACAAAGAAATGAAACGCCTAATATCGATAGCCAACCAAATCCAGAGGCTCCAGGCGGAGCTAGCTAAGATTAACAAGATTCAACAGTCTATGATCATTAATAGACATCAAGATAGCGCGCAGCAGATCCAGGTCGCAGCGGTCTCAAAACAGGTAGAATTCGACCAGACGCGGGTGAAGCTAGAAAAAGCCTATGAATCGAATTTTAAGCTTCGTAAAGGCGCCTTGGAGGCTCAGCAAAGCGCCACAAAGCTTGAACTCCGTACTCGCCAGGAGGAGGATGAAGATGATAATTTTGTTCAGATGCAACGCCATTTGAAGGGCAAGCCGAATAGAGAGGAAAGAGAAAAGGTAATACTCGACAAACTTAATGCATCGCATAGGAGAGAACAAGATGCACTGGAAAAAACTCATAAGGAGGAGTTGAGTGAACTGGAATACCACGGCAGTTTGGAATCCTCGGCGCTTCAGAGTGGCATCATGAAGAAGCTGGGGGATTTACAACGCGAGACAAACTATACTCTTTACGAGCTGAGTTCCACAGTAATCTCGGACCGTCGGTGGTTCAAGATTGCCGTTGAAAAACGTTATGGTCTCCTTGAAGAGCATAGGATGTTTTTGATCAATGGCCCCGACGCCATCAAGGACACTGTAACCTCTAGCAGCAGATATTCATCTGCAAACAACTCTAGCCACTCAGGCACAACACATTCAATTACAAGTGGCAGAGAAACACCCCAATCGCCTCTATCGCCGCCCCCTGTGTTTACCGAATTTGGGTATAGACGTCGCGGCTCTGATGCTCGCAAGGGCGGAGGTACTATGGCTACGGGAAGCCGAGCGCGGGGCAGGTCAAGAAATGGGCTGGGGCGTGCTCCTAACCAGTCGCAGTTTGTGTATCGATAAATATTCAGGGGGCTAGACCTGGTGTCTTTGGCTGGAGGGGGTTTGTGAATTGATGCGCAATTTTGTTTTTGTACATATACCGTCATGCTATACCTCATTAGCTTATGCTATCTCTTTCTCCAGTCTACAGTTGCCTTCTACTCTGAAGAATTGTCTTCGCCAATATTCGCTTGTCCACGGTACGTCATACTGTTAAGCCCTCAAAGAATCATTCTTAGCGAAATCCGATTTTAGACCTACTGTATCAAAAATGGCAAATATATATTGAATACTTTCACTAAGGTTCTATTTTCTCCCTAATCTGACTTGTATATAGCATGGAGTATTTATTGTCATTATAAATTACAAACTCCAACAGCTGCTTCGCACCACCACTTGACTGATGTGACGGCATTTAATCCCTAATCAATAATCGTAAAAACCCTTTCCAGCCTTCTTTCCCACCCAGCCGGCATCAACCATTCTCTTTAACAGACCAGCAGGTCTGTACTTGCTGTCCCCAGTCTCCTGATGTAGAACGTTCATGATGGCCAAGCAGGTGTCAATACCAATGAAATCGGCAAGAGTCAATGGACCCATGGGGACGTTAGTTCCATATTTCATGATGCTGTCAATATCTTCTCTAGTACCAATTCCATTTTCTAAGCAGCTGATTGCCTCATTGATATAAGGCATGAGGATACGATTGGCCAAAAAGCCAGGGGAGTCTGTGGATCGGGCGGCAATTTTACCCATACGCTTCATCAGCTCAAGAGATGTGTCAATGGTATCTTGAGAAGTCTGCAGTCCAGTGATGATCTCGACACCTTTTTGAACGGGAACTGGGTTCATGAAGTGAGTGGAAATAACTCGGGATGGGCCAGAAAGATCCTTGGGATCCTCGGTGGTTGCTGCGGCAATTCGAGTGATCGAGATGGAGGAAGTGTTGGTGGCAAGGATGGCGTGGGCTGGGGCAATATTAACGAGCTTGGAGAAAATAGAGGTCTTAAGATCTGGGATTTCGGGCACAGCCTCAATAATGAAGTCGGAGCTTGAGAGATCTTCGAGCTTTGTGGTAGGGGTGAGCATCGAGCGGACTTTATCGGCATTTTCTTGTGTAATGCGCTCTTTTGCAACATCCTTGGCAAGCAGTTTCTCTACACTCGCATTAGCACAAGGCCTATTCATCTAGCTCGTGAAGGTGGTTTTCGGGCGATTCTTACCGGCGAATTTGAGTCCTTTGTCTAGGGAAGCTTGGGAGTTGTCAACCAGAGTGACCGGGATGTTTGCCTTCTGCGCGGCAACCAAGGCAATTCCCAATCCCTATGCAGAGTAGGTATTAGCGATGAAACGTACTAATTGTAAAGGTAAAGCTGCTATTAATCAACTGTCCTTACCATCTGCCCGGCACCGATGACTCCTATACTGTTGACTTCGGCGGCCACCTGTGCGGCAGGAGTTGAGCTAAAGGCACGAGCCCCGCCAATTGACCGTGTGGCCGCCAATAGACGCCCTGCAACCGCACTTCGGAACATTATGGATACTGCAATGTATTAAAAAGGACAAAATAGGAGCAAATCTAAGCCAGAGTAATGACGAGAAATTGGTTGTTTTCTTTCGGTTGTTCAGGTCCGAAGCCCCTTTGGCGAAGCTTCACGTGGCTTTGAGCCTCGGCGACGTCACTTTCCTGGCGTGCGGCTATTTTCGGGACTGGCGGGATATAGTTTAGCCGCTTCCGAAACGCGATGCTGCCGCCCAGGCCGCCTTTGACGCGTCTGCGCGTTTGGCGTTTAATTGAACTGGAAAGAAATCAGCACAATGACAGACGATAAATATAGGACAGAACGATGACATTAAATCCTCCAATCCTCCTTTGCGGGCCAAGGTGATGGCATGTTAATAGCGAAATGCCACATGTCATTCATTGAATTTCTACCTTCTCTAAAATAATGGACGGTGAGCCATTTGTAGCGCAGCCGGGCGACCAGGTGGTTGACCCTGAAGTGCGCTCATTCATCTACGGCTTGGTTACGGCGGTATGACACCCTGCTTCTATAGCGAGACTACGCTAAACATTTTAGTACTGACTGTCTCATTGTAGCTCGGCGGCTCCGCGAACGACGAAGCCGGGCGTTATATACTTGGGGACGATGCCCTGGGTTGTCTGCGTGACCTTAAGAAATGGCTGCGGTTCTACGACGAGAAATTGAACCGGCTAGATGTTTCGAGATGCATTGCTGAGAGTAATCTTGTCAACGGGGACTTAGTACCAATCTTGGCTCTATGGGATGAAGTCAAGCCGACCGACAAGTACAAGTCAAGGATAACTTTGGCGTGCTGTGAGCCATCGTCTGGCCCGTTCATTTTGGGGCATGGCTAATATCTGATTAGTAGAGCTCCTCGTGCCGTTGACATGGCCGATCGAAATACACAGCGAGATGACTGTTAATCACCACAGACACACTCCTTATCTACAACTTGCCCAAGTCTCTTATAAAACAGGAATACTGGGTCACCCCTCTAACTCCATCCTCCGGTCGATTATTCGCATAGGTCTCCCAAGTATAACTACCCCCCGGGAAGAAAGGTCATCTAGAGATGAAGGAATTTTGAAACTTGTCTTATATCTGTTTAGAAACGTGGTGATTTTAGGTGCGACTCCAAATCTAGCCGTTGAGGGAGATGAAGATGAGGCCTCGAGGTCAATGACAATCAATGCATTCCATGACCAAGATGTCTTTGCCTTGATCCTTACATTATGCTCAAATATCGGAGAAGAGTTTACCTTCCAGGACGTTATTCTTCTCGAGATACTGTTTCATCTTGTTAAGGGTGTTGACGTGCGACAGCTATTTATAGACGACAGCCAACGGAGTGCAACACGCATAGATGAACTGAAGGGACTTATGGCTGCAGAAAGCAATTTAAATCGTGATCACTCAAAGAATGCCCCTACCCGTCATGGTAGGTTTGGGACCATGATTTGGGTAAAAAGAGACGCTGCAAAAGTGTCCTCTGTATCGGGCCAAGACGTTCTGCTTAATGACCAAGCGGCGTTTGATAAAATGGATAAAACCAAAAAATGGAACAAACCGAGAGGAAGACGGCCAGTGATTGATGAAACGTCGAACAATTTCAATGTGCAAGTTCACTTGACCTCGTCGGCCCTCAATTATCTTCGACTTTTTGTTGAAGAGTTTCTTGATTCAGGATTCAATCCCTTGATGACTAGTATACGAAAAGCTATGGAACGAGAGTCCGATCGTTTGAGTGAATCTTCGTCTCGCCATTTCTTTTTCGTCAGCTCTTGGTTTTTAAGCGCCGAACGTGCCCGGCGCGAACAACAAGAGAAGGCTCGCCGAAAGGCCACTGGTTCCGCGAGGGATATTGAGCCTGATAGCTTTGCTTTAGTAGCAAGTGTTTTAAACCAGGAAACTTTCATTGCCCTGAATCGATATATGCAAGCTAGCCTTGATAACAAGGAGTGGCAGGATCTCAGTGCTGGAATGCTGTCTTTCACACAAACATTGCTTACGGTTCAAGAGATGAGCAAATCTTCTCTTGAGGAAGATCAAGAAATTGCTGAGAATATCCTGAGTCGCATTTTCTATGAAGAATCAACACATGATAGAATATTGTCTACCCTTCGCGGTTATAAAGGACAAGGATTTTGGTACCTTGATGCTTGCACAGAGCTCGCTCATGTTTTCTTACGCATGCTAGAGCAATACTCGAAACAAAACGTGGACATGCAAGTCCGTTCGAAGAGAATATCAAGGCGGAAAAAGAAGACGCAAAACAGGGCTCAGGGGAACCAGGAAGACGAGGAGGGTGAATTTGGTAACTCGGAAGATGAAGAAGAAAAAGATAGAGCGGAAGCTGTTCGAAACGTTGCAGAGAGATCATTTGATTTCAAGAGGTTTTGTAACAAATTTTGCACTCAGAACTCGGTCAACACATTTGTTGCACTGACGTCCTACTATCGCGACTTGAATACCGAGCAGCTGAAACGAGCACACCGATTCTTCTACAGAGTTGCATTTAAACAAGAATTGAGTGTGCTACTATTTAGATTGGACATAATCGCCCTTTTCACTAGGATGATTAAGGGACCAGAGGGGCTACTACCGTCAAACCCAGCGTTCGGAGAGTGGGAAGAACTTGTTCGTCAAATTCTAAAAAAGCTGTTCAAAAAGATTGATGAGCGGCCAGAGCTGATCACGGAGCTACTGTTCAGCAAAATTCCTGCCACAGTACACTATCTGGAATATGGCCAAGAGAAGCAGACTGTGTCAGTGGCATCACGACCTGCTGCAGAACTAGAATTGAAGCAAAATTATACTAGGACCGCCGATGAAAAGATCCGAATCGTCGTATCTGTCTTGGTTGCAGATAATTGTGAGGAATTAGTTCGGTGGTTATGTGAGGTCCTTGATAATGCCCTCAAGGATAGGAAAAGCTGGGAACTCGCAGATTTAGCACGGGGAATACAAGATGCTGCCGACATTGCAGATATCACACCTAGCACACCCTCAATAGGTATGGTTGTTCGCAGCTCACTTTGAATTTACCTTATGCTAACATCATTATAGAAGTCTCTGCTCCTGACGAGAAACGTAAAACGGCCTTGTTCAGAAATGGCCGCTTACGTCTTCTTTTCACACTAGCCGGCCTAGAACTGGTGGGTGAAGATGTACTTGGCACACACTGGAGCATCCCAGGCTCTATTCCATCTACAGAACTCGAAGAGACGCGCAGCTCCATTCAGAGACATTGTGACGACCCTGCCACCGAGATTGACGGTGTCGACCCTCACAAACTCATACTTCGGAAACGCGTAGCTGCCAAATCCACGAATGACGAGGCTACAACCCAGGTTAACTTTGGCAATGATTCCGAAGGAGAGGATCTCGAGCTTGATGAAATCCTTTTCCCTCCAAATCCCCGATCAAAGTCAAAAGCATTGAAGGAACTGAAGCAGAAAAGGCGTAAGAAGACGGACGCTGATGAAGACAACCAGCTGGACGAGGAGACTTTGAATGCTCGACGACTTGCTCGTGAACAGAATGCGTTGGAACGACAGAGGAAAATCAAAAGCAGTCTCTTCGTCAATGCCAGTGATGATGAAACTGATGACGAAGCCGATCAAGAATTCTTTGCTCGAGAGGCGGAACGACGCAAGAGGCAGGCTGAGCTTGTGGAGGAGGCAATGAATATCGATGGTCTAGGTAGCACTGTGCTGGGCGATAGTACCAAGAAGGCAAGAAGGAAACGAAAACAAACCATCTCGAGTGAGAGTGACGGGGAAGATGTAAGTACCGGTCAGAGGAAGCGTGCAAGGAGTGAAGATCTGGGCTCTGGAAGCGAAGAGGACGAGGAATTAGTTGCTCCTTTTAGACGCAAAGCGCAGACTCCACCCACGTCTACGGAGGACGACCTCATACTTGATATGGGAGAGGAATCATCTGCCCCCGATTTCCAGTGGACATCAACTGCGGTTGATAGGCCATCGAAACCTACAGGTACAATTGAACAGAACATTGACGACGATGACGAAGACGATGAACCCGTCACGACGACACGATCACGACGACCGAACGTGATGGCTGGCTTTGTGGTTGACAGCGATTCTGAGTAAACGGTTTTGGTTAATGACTTTGATATAATAATATACGTATATATGCTGCATTGCCAGCCCGGCATTTCGGGACTTTTTAACTTTCGGCTCCCCTCAAGTCGACACGCCCTGTTTTCGCTCCGCCAACAAATACGAGAAATGACAAACAATATTACCAATCAACGACATTCGCAGTCTGCATATAAATTCGACCGTTATCAGGAAATAGCCTTTTTCGTTTCTGTGGTATACCTCTCTAACAGGCAGTTGTCAAGATGTCCGCCTCTTTACAGTACGTGACATTGGATGTGTTTACCAGCAAGCGGTTCAAGGGCAACTCCTTGGCCGTCGTCTTCCTATCCGACTCCAATCCAATTACTCAGGAGCACAAGCAGACGCTAGCCACGGAATTCAACTATTCAGAGACGATCTTCTTTCATCCAGCGAACTCTGACCCTAGCCAGCCCCGGAAAATAGACATCTTCACAACCGAACAGGAGCTTCCATTTGCCGGTCATCCAACAATTGGCGCTGCGTCGTGGCTGCTCGTTCACTCAAAGGATAAAGCTTCTGCTGGACAAGTGGGCGAATCAACCTCACTCACGACTAAGGCTGGAAATATACCAATTTCTCTGGTGCCAGAGAATCCAAGCCAAGTGTCTGCTTCCATCCCGCACAATGTGCGTATTCATTCTACTAGGATGGCACTGTCAGAACTCCTGAGGCTCCATCCAAGCCTGGGATCTTCGCTGGACGCTCAAGTGTACCAAGCCGGGTTCCCCGTCGTCTCTGTCGTTAAGGGGATGACAGCAGTACACGTCCACCTCCCTAGCCTCGAAGTCCTGGCTCAGGTCACAACGGCCGCAGAGTCCATCCCAGCCAAGGGAGTAGCAGCCGGTGGTTATTTGGATGAGGGCTGGGACGTCGATGGCCATGTCTCGGTCTATTTCTATGTCCGGGACGTCTGGGATGAGGAGCTCCAGAAGAAAGTCATTCGATCCAGGATGATGGCAGGAAATCTGGAGGATGCCGCTACCGGCAGTGCTGCAAGTGGACTAGCTTCCTATCTCACCTTGACAGATCCCGAGATCATTGCAAAGGGCAAGGAAACCTACACCATTATCCAAGGTGTTGAGATGGGAAAGCGAAGCGAGATAGGGCTTCAAGTTACCCTTAAGGGCAACAAGAAGGAGATTGAGACTGTCTATCTCCAGGGGAGCGCTGTGAAAGTGGCTGAAGGAACAATCATGACAAGCAGTGAATAGATAATGGAGGCAAAGCTAAATGCACTTCCAGAAGGGCCAAACTAGTCTGATAGACAAAAACGATGGATATCTCCTTCTTAGTGATGATAGCTATGACTCTAGCTATGGCCAAACTAGATAGCCAGCTAGCCCTACTTTTTGTTATATACAAGCCGCCCTTCTGCGTCCCGCATGCTTATGTCGTGCCACAATACAGCGTCCTGCTTTTTTTTTCTTTCTGTCCTAATAAGGAACTGATATAAAAAAACTTCTCTTCTCTCTTTCATTCACCTTCCTCTCACTCATAGCAACCTTCTTCTTCACATTGCTACCTCTGCAGTACTGCTATTTTGTTAAGTTGACTATACCAGGCCTTGAAGGGGCCTTTATCCCTCCAGACAAAGCAACCAGGATAAGGGGTAAGATGCCTCGAGCTCGTTATCTGGGGGAGACCCCGTCTCCCTCTTCATCGCGTCCTCTGCTTCAGGGAGACAAGGACGCGGGAAAGTCTGGCAGGAAATCATCCTTGGCGAACTCCTTCCATCACTTTGCTCGAGCCGCATTGCAGCCACTGATCCGTCGTCAGCCAGACGAAGCAGACGGTGACGTGAAGCCCATCGTTGCTGGCGCAGCGACATCCCGAGCAGGTATTAGGAGCAGCTCACTTCCGGTCCGTTCCCAGGGCACCCTTAATTCGAAGCAGTCCTTTGGAATCCAGCCTGCCGGAGTGAAGTCTCCTGAGCCCCCTTTACCTCCGCTACCAAAGTACTTGGCTCGTGGAACGACTTCCAACATCCCAAAGCCAGTCCAGCCTGCAGCTAATACTATTCTGCGCTGGCCATTATCAGACGATGATAGGAAGGAAAACTGTGCACCTTCTCAGCCAGGTGTGAAGCCTTTCATTGGGTATCAGGACTTGAAGGCTTTGCGTGGAGCTGCTGATGCGAAAGGAAAAGAGACAAAGTGCAACGAGGCTCCTTTGAACCCTTCACCCGATTCTGATACCTCGTCTCAGGCCACAGTCAAGGCAACTTACAAGCCTGGTCTTCCGCTCCCCAAGTCTGCTGCACGTTACTTCCCATGGCCGGAGAGTATCGCGGCCCAAAAGGCGGCCGGCCGTTCACTCTATGCACTTGACGATGATGAAGGAGGCAACGAGGATACCACGCAAATGCCACAGGAAATGCAGAGAACAATCGATGAGTGCGAAAAGGGGTCTGTTGAAGCATTCAGCCGCAAGCCTAATCTTACTCGTCCACGCCAACTCCCGAAGAGCAAGACCATTGGGGCCATTCATCAAAAGTCAGACTTCGAGCCTGAGCCTCCAATGTACCCAATTCGTGAAGGAGCCCAGTGCTACTGCGAGGATCCTCATGCAGACACCTTGTCTGTTGATAAGTTCGGGCGTGTCTCTCAGCGCAGTGCCTCCATCGAAACCCCAGCTTCCAGTGACACCGTCGATATCAAAGTTGTAAGTACAATAACATTCACTGGCATAATCCTATAACCCTCATTCACAAGCTGACGCGGAAATTTCATTTCAAAAAGGTCAAAATCGCGAAGCCATACGGTTACTGGCTCGGAAGACTCGTCACCTTGACAAACAGTTTCCGCTATGAAGGAGCATTCAACAAGCCTGATCCTTTCACTGGGTATGGGATCCCCGGCAACACCCTCGAAGGGAAAGCTCCCATGTCCGTCAACCTGGAGGATTACCATATCAAGCGCGCCTTCATGGTCTTGGAGAGAGCCTGTCTCACGTCTGAAGCGAGTGCCAGCTTGGCTGAATTCAAAGAGGCCTACTCCAGACGTTTTGGTCGCAAATTCTCCCAGCGTTTTGCCACGGAGATCGAGAAGGGCTGCCCAAAGTCCGAAAAGACTGGCGGAAAGGGCGAAGCCAGTGTCATGGATATTCTTCGCTCTGTCAGAAAGAGCTTCGGCTAGGTGTCTTCCCAAACACACGAAAACGCGGCCACCACATCCAAGCGGTGCCGCATCTGACGCTTTGTGAATTCAAAGTCCTGGTTCATATTTCCCCCCCCTGGAACCTTCGAAGATATTGTGACGAATCGATGATTTGCGGGAAATAACAATGATAACAAAGACGAAAAAATTGATGAAAAGGCAAAAAGAAAAAAGAGGAAATGAGGGAGGATGGTTAAAAGGGACGTGACTTAGTTTATCCCTGCTCCAGGTAGTTATTCAAATAATACGTTGTACATCAGTGTCATTCCACCCAATCGTGCGCCGTTGTAAAGCAAATGCTTACCCACGTTTTCTCCATTAAAAATGATATCATGAGAAGCAAGCCATGCTAGCTTTTAATAACCGTTCATTTTAACCCCTTGACGCCGCTCTACTACGTAGGAACGCAGCAACCTGTTCATGTCTGGTAACAAAAAACATCCTCCTTGAATCAGATTTCCAAACCAATACACCGATTTCCTCAGCATACTTGCAAGGAGCTTCGAATTCTGCAAAGGTGTCAAATTCCTTGAAAAGGAACCCTGATGTTGCTTTGATTCGATCTCGTTCCAGCTGCCAAAGCCGAATTTGGTCGACAACGGTAGGTGGCAAGACCGAAGAAGAAACATTTGACGTAGATTTTTTCGTCTTACGCATCTGTGGATGGGCATGAGTGGTGAGATATGATATAATCTGATCAGCTGTGATACCCATTTCGATGGCTCGGCGGACGGATTGACGGGTTATTTTGCCGGTGATAAGATTCGGAAATCGGAATTTTAGAGTTGTAAAGAGGGATATGAGAGATATCTGTAGAGGTGATGATGTGTATGCGTACAAACGGTAGTTTGTTTCAACAATGATGAATCCAGTACCTGCATCACCGGATGTTGTGGTACCTGCACTTGTGGTTGGGACCGTGGGTTCTCCTGATATCGGGCCTGACATGGCTAAAGAGTCGGAGGTAAGTGTAGTAGCCAGCCGGGTAGGGTAGAATCTGGTGGACCCAGAAGCAGGCGTGTGTTGGTAGACAATGCCAAAATCGGTGAGATCGGCAAGTGTTCGAAGCTGTGTGGGAGTGAGGTCCTTTTTCTCATAAGACTGGCCGAGCTCAAGACTGCTGAGCAAGAAAATGAACGAGAGAACCTCGACGCTTTCCATGCCTATAGCTTCTGCGTTCTCGACGTAGAGAATGAGTATATGCCAGACCTGGGTATTGACGTCTTGTAGAACAAAGGCGAATCCTTCTTTCGTAATTTCAACCCTCCGATCTCGAATTTCCACCAGATGGCAGGCCTGAAGAAGCTGCTTCACCCCTTTGCTGAGAGTGATGGTTTCCCGTCCTCCGCTCAACGAGCTCATCCCAACCATATACCCAAGCACGGCCTCCCATTGCTGTCTTGCATATTCGTCTAAATCTGCGACGGAGACCGGATACTTGTCGGGAGTCACTGATATAACTCCAAACGAGCCCTGTTGGTCTTCTCCCATGAGAGCTTGCCGCAAAGAAGTGGAAAACGGTTCGGTGACCATGTAAGCGCGAACATGGTTCGAGGTCGTTGTGCTCGATAGGATGTGTAGACGGCCAAGTATTGAAAGCGAGTTATCTCTTTCACTATTGCAATAACCATATTAGCAGGTGTCCTGGTTCATTTTTTGGGTGCAAGTTTCGTATATACCGTCTACTGTCCGATCTCACCCACAGCTCTAGCTCGGTTGCTGGAAGAGGGTCCTTAAGGTATAGCAGTGCCATGACGAAGCATTTTGCTAGCAGTACTATTAGTACACATTATCAAAGTCCTTGAACTGAGCCATACCGAGATGTGGGAGCATCCTTCGAAATATTGCTAGAGCTGTCGAGGGCTGCTGGTAGAGCTTGAGGAATGTGGTGCCTGGACGGCCCTCCAGGTACTCCAACGGGCGAAAAGGCACAGTCGCCATCTTGTACAGCTAGACAGACGAACGCCCTGCCGTACAGACACAGACTGACTTATCTATCGATCATAGCGGGCATAATCCTGTCCCGGCGAGAAGACGCTGAGCGAACTGTCAAGTCGTAAAATGAAAGAATAAGCTAAAAGGCGGCTCTGCGGGCGCTGATTACGTAACACAAATAGACTCCATTGAGCCTTCGGACGAATGGAGAGAAAACTGGCGAGTATGAGTTAGATCTGAGAGGCTTGGCTGCTCGTGATAAGTCTGGAAGAACAATTAACGAAAACTGGGAATATCCTGTATGTATCCTAGACCAAATAAAGGCGTTGAAGATAACTTGACCCCTCTTGTTAACATCCTCGAATGCGGCTTCTGGTGCAATTAATGAGTTCTGCATATGTTTTCCTTCACCCATCCCTATTTTAATATTCAAGGAAAAACATCCAATAAGAGAAACAGATAATACAATAAACCAACAATAGGATTGAATGGTAACACATTACAAATACAACTGGGTAATGTGAGAGGTTGGTATCTATTGGTTGATATACATAAAGTTGTTAAGACTGTTGGAACTTTTGCATATGTTGGAAATCATGGGGTGCATTAGTATATATAAAGGAAGGCTCGCCGAGTCTTTCGAAAAGTCAATTCTAGCGAATATAACGCTCATTAAATAACCAGTTATAGTCGCTTCAAAAAGGAGTAAAAGGAAAACATATGCTCTGAACAATCGCTGCAAAGTTGATCCTGGTAAAGAGATTGTATTATTAGACAGAGTGTGAATTAGCCTCTGGGATCTTGTGCTCAACACTGCTCTCCCTGTCCGGAGACAGATGCGCTGCACCCTCAGCAGACTTCTCGTTTGACTCGGCCATCTCGCTGGCGATGTCCTGGGCTTCCCGTATAGACACGGACTGGATGAAATCCTTCTGTACCTTGACGGGTACGAGGTAGTCAAGCGCTATTGAGACGGTAAATGCTGGAAAATAGGGTCAGTAAGCCAAATATTCTCATGACTTTGCCATGGGAAGGTAGAGGAGTGTTAACTTACGAATGAAGAAGCCGGTTATGGAGGCAATGTAATAGAGGTGAGATGCACCAGCCGTGACAGGGAGCTTTGGATTCACAGAGTGGACCATGCCGGGCATGTGAGGAGTGACTCCAACAAGCCACTAAGCGGATAATTTAGCATAAGAAGATAAATGTAGAATAAAATTGACTCTTAGTGAGTGTCTTACCGCAAGGACGGTCCTCCAGTTCACACCAAAGTCATACCAGTATATAGATTGCTTTCCAGTAATGTAAAGGTCCGGTACCTTGAGTCGTCGTTTCTGGATGACAAAGTAATGGGCAGCGGCGATTCCGACGAAAGGCTGTAGGAAGACGACATAGGAAGACAGCACTGAGATGAAAACAAGAGCTCCGCTCAATAGGTACCAGGGGTTGATCACGGTGCCCAGAATGGCAGTCAGGGCTTGCCCACGTCGGATGTTGATGTATTTGGGGAACAAGGCAGACATATCGGTGCCTCCGCAGAAGGAGTTGCCTGAGATATTGAGCACCAGTTGTGTGATTCCAAACACAAAGGCGCAGAAGAAGACGCCGACACGAGTCTTGGAGCTGGGGTCGGCGTCCTGAATGGCCATCAACAAGCTGGCGACACTCCATAGAGCAGATCCGTAGCGCTTCTGAGTTGCCGCGATGGTCAGCATGCCAATCACATTTGCTATCCAGGCGGGGAATGCACCCATCCCCTGAGACCAGATCCCGTCAGACCGTTTTCTGGCGAATCGAGCATAGTCACCGATGCTGAGGGTGCCGGCAGTGATGCTGGACATGGTCGAGCCGATACCGAGGAGGAACATCCAGCCGGCATCGCTACCGCTAAGTTTGTTTGTGCTATCGAGAATTTCTCCGAATCCCTGTGGGCCCTTTGTGCCGCCAGCCCATGAGACGAGGACGAGCTGGCAGATAAAGCCGCCGATGGCACCGACGTGCAGCATGTATCTTAGCCGGCCTGGGCCGAGGATCAAGAACGGGACCTGGATGAGGGAGAAGACGATGAATCCGACGAACATGGGCAGCGTCATGCCGGTGCTAGCGGGAATAGTGTTGGGTATTCTGTCGATGCTGGGCCAGATTGCACGGATGCAGACGTATGCCATCTGTCCACCCTGCCATGACTGTACGCCGAACCAGACAATCGAGAGCAGTATGCGGTTGAGAACGACAAATGCAGATCCATAGAAGCCTGGAGAGAAGAAAGATAGAGAGTCAGAAAAAGGAGCTGATCACTCTGGCCGTAGAGTTGAACTACTCACCCCAGCTAATGCGCATAGCAACCGGGAATGAGATCTGGTATTCGAGTCCAGGAAAGCTGGTGATGACGATGAGCAGAGAAGCCAGTATATGGCCAATGAGGGTCGCAACCGTTGTCTGCCACCAGTTAAGACCTGTTGCGAGCAGTGCAGAGCCCTGCCGTAAAGAAGAGCAACCGTTAGTTAACTAACTAGAATCCTCCTGTCGATTGAGTCAAAAAGCAAAAGGGTCCGCTTACCAGCTGGAAATTGGTGATATTGAAAGCACCAACGCACCAGAACGAGAAGTACTCATACCAGCCTAGTTAATGCAAGCAGTTAGTCCTGTCCTTCCATCGGGCTCAAAACAGGGTCAGTCAGGGCTGGTCCGAATCGAACGTACTCCATGTGCGCCGGGCCTTTTCGATGGGCTTGATATCGTTGTTCAGCAGCCATGTCGGGCGAGGCTGTCCAGGCGGATGGGGGACTTCCAGTCGCTGCAGGAAAGAAAACGACACCATCTTGACATCGAGCGCCCTCTGCGTCTCTCAGTGGGTCGAAGGGAGGCGCCTAGAGAGAGAGAGAGAGAGAGAGAAAGACGAAACCCGTCCGGGCGAGGGGAGTGGCCGGTCGCGGTATATTTATATATAACTTTTTTCTCCTCCCAGCGGTCCCCTTTGTGTTAGTAAACCCGAGCAAAGCAGGGGAGGCAGTACCGCTAACCAGCTTTTTTCCACCAGCAGGCCATGCAGCAGCCCACAGCAGGGAGCGTGGATTCTTAACTATAGAGTAAATGCCCTGCAGCAACCTCGGGTTCCATGTAGTTTGATTTAGCTTACGGTTCCCGCGGCGCAGAAGCCACCGACATGGGGGACAAGCAGAGAGCGAGCCTCTTGCTTCTGTCCAGCAGGAGGCAAATGGCAGGCTGTACTAGTTTGTTCTTCCACGAGTCTCGAAGGGCGCATGTACAAACTACCGCCCGTCCGATGAGCTGCTCTCTGGCGTCTGGCCAGGCCTTTTGCTCCAGTCCTTGAGGTTGCTTGCTTGCTTCTGCGGCTTCAAGAGCAGTTTTCCCCCCAAGCTCGCTAACTACTGCTATATCAGCGCCTGCTATAGCCAGAACGGTCCTGTTGTCTCGCCATCCCGAGGTCCGTAAGATAAGTAACAAGCTGGACGGCTCTACAGCTAGCAAGCAGCCTGTGCAAGTCCGGACGGTGGCTAACGAGTTAGGCTGCTTGGCCGTCTTTCTCCCGGCGACAGGGGCTTCTTCCTGGCCGCCATAGGAGAGGCAGAGGGAAGCCTAGATCGGCGGCTGGCCGTGTTTCCAGTCTGCTGTCTTCGTGTTTTGTCTTCGCAGGCTGTGACAGCTTCGGGACTGTGTCTATTGCTCGTCTGTCTGTCTGTCTGGTCTGTCTATCTCGGTGGTCAATAGGTAATAAATGTAGACAACATGGGCGTCTCCGAGGCTAGCGCCGGTGGGAGAGACAGCTAAAATTAAGACAAAATGACTATATGGGGTGCAGACGCATGCACGAACGAGCAAGCAGACAGCAAGCATATGCAGCCTGGAGCCAGAGTATGTACAGCAGAGAAGCAGCAGAGAAACTCCGTACAGCAAGCAAGATGACCTCGTTCTTCCCCCTTGCCGGCCGCCTTTTAAACTTGACTGCTGGAAGGAGGCTTAGTCAGCGATATTTCAAGATGTCCGACGAGATGCTTAAAGACGACGACGACGACGTGGGCCTGTCTACGCCGGGTAGCCTGTAGGTAGTGACAGACAGACAGACGGACGGAGAGACAGGAGGAGACGATGGCGACGCTGAAGTTTGTGAACTCGGTAACTATCTGCTGCACCAGGGCCCTTGTTTGGTAGCTCCCACGCTCATCCGGTTGGCTGGCTGTATGTAGGTATGGGCGAACTTCCGCGCGACCTCAGGACTGGAACCCAGGTGTGTACGGAGTACTCTGTACGAGATGGCCTGCTCTACCTGGATACGTGGCTGACGAGAGATGCGCAGGCTACTGGACAGTGTATGTTTTGTCTCTCATGGCGTGCTTGTGCTGCATGTTCATCAGACATCGAATGGCTGGGGGGTCTTTCTTTTCCAGCATGAACACCCTGGGACCATTGACATCATGGGGGAGAAAAGGGCTGTTACAAGAGATGCTGATCTGCTCTGGTATTGACGTAGCTACGGATCACTGCTGCTCGCCCAGGAACTGTCCGTTTTGAGCTGGATGTGCAAAAAGAGCACACGGTATGCCGCCGGCCTCTTAACACCATGTCACCATCATGGGTCACGCTTTGCCATGCTGATGATTGATGCTTGTCTGCTTCAGAATCGATTGGGCATTCTTCATGGAGGAACCATCGCCAGCATGGGTATGCGTGTACTCCGTGTCCCAGTTACTACTGCCTCTTCTTTCACCTGCTTTGTTTGTTTCTTGCTTTTTTTAACAGACCATTTCTAGTTGATCTCGGAGGCTCGCTTGCCGTCGCTTCCCATGGCCTCTTTGCGACTGGCGTATCTACTGACTTGAACGGTAACGGGAACTATGAACCGTTGAGAATGGGATCGCTTTGGCTTCTCTGGCTAACTTAACGTTACCCTACCAGTCACATATCTAGGCTCTGGCGGGAAGGTTGGCGATAAAATACTGGCGGTAAGGTGATCTCTGCTAGAACTCCTCACAAAAGACGGGTACCTTCTAACTAAACTGTTCTAGGAGGTAACTTGCGATAAGTGTAAGTTCCACCGTTCTGCTCCATACTTTCTGCTTGGACGATCGCGATGTCGTGGCTGTCCGCAGATGTCATTGGTCCATTTTGGCGAGATGGGAGAAGTGCTTCTTGGGAATCTAACGATGGCTCCAGTTGGCAACAAATTAGCATACACGACCATAAAATTCACCAACAAGGCGGATGAGATTGTGGCGAGAGGCAGCCACACAAAGTAAGGATCAAGATGGTCGTGGATGCACCGGCAAGTTGGCACTCTCGCTTACACCTTTCGTGATAGGTACATCGCCCAAGCCTTCAGGGACCCGAGAAACATCATCGAACAAAAGAAGTCCTGATCTTCTGAGCTCTCAACTGTACTAGTTAACTAATTAGTTAATTCGTTGTTTCTTCGAGAAGCCTTGGAGGTGCAGTTCCTCGCGAGCTACTTACCCCTTTAGACCTTCTCTGACCGTTTCACATTTTCCTTGGATGGACCCTTCTTGAGATATCCCGCGAGACAGCTCCTGAATGTTGAAAATGATTCCACAGCAGCTGGTCCTTGCCCTTGAAAATTTCGGAACACGGCTAACAGGGCCAATTAACAGGGCCTTTTTGTAATTTTAACATACCGGAGATTAGAAAATATATAACTGATATGTTAGATATAGAGAAATACCCGTTAACTGGTAGTTCTATAATGGGTTGCCCCGTGGGTAAATCACTCGGGAGGAAAACAGTGGCTCTGTTCATACATGTAATAAATTCAAAAATCCACATAATTAAACATCAAAGTGACATGTCTTGGTTAGCTACTCAATAGCGCCTTCGCGTGCAGTATCGTCTTCATCATCGGACTCTCCTGCTGGTACGTCATTTTCATCGCCAGCCTCAACAACGGTCGTCTCTACCCCAAGAGCCTTTACTTTGGCCTGCGTCATCTCGAATACATACTGTCCAAGATGCTCAAGGTTCTCCATGGGAGTGCCCTCGTTGTCTGCAGCGTCTACCGCCCTGGATGCCGGAAACATCTCATTGGGTATAAGCATCAGCTTATCTGGGCGTTGACCCAGGATATCAAATGCAGGCTTGAGTTCAAAGCAGGATTCAAAAACCTCTCGACGGCCTAGAATGTAAAGACCCAAGCGTGCTCGAGATAGTGCTACAGTAAGCCGTCGTACGTCTCGCAGGTAGCCCACAGACTTAGTGCGGGTGAGCGAAAGAATGATATCTAGAATAAAATTAAAGCAAAATTAGCAGGAGCGGGCCGATGTTAAAGATTTATTGATGGACACTTACAGTCATTCTGTTCACCCTGATACTTATCTACCGTTGTGACGATTTTGGGCATACCGAAAAGAGAGTTCTTTGCACACCTGTGGCTCAGAACATCTTTGATCAATGCCTTCTGTCCTGCGTATGTGGCTAGAATGGAAATCTTCGATGCCGGATACCCCAGTAATCGCATATATTGGTAAATCCCAACTGCATATTCGGCCTCGCCGAGATTCTGAATAAAGTGGGGAGTCGGCTCCCTTTCACCTTGGCCCTGGTAGTCTGGCACGTTGATGAGCTGGTAGTCGTAGCGGAAGCCGGCGTTGGCAAGCTTGAACTCCTCTTGATTCTCAACAATGGGGAGATTGCCTAGCTTCTCATACCGCCATTTGAACAACTCGGCAATGGAGGCGCGGGCCCGACCCTGCTGGTCAAGGTTGATGGTAGGCACACCTAGCCTCACCAACCGTAGGAACAGCGTTTGTTCCAAATTGGCGTACTGGCGGAATGCTATGTTTTGGACAATCGGTGAGTTCTGCAAGTGGTCACCGCATAGCACAATCCGCTTCAGGGGAAATTCTCCGTTCTTCGTCTTCTGCATCATGCACGGGATCACACTTTCGATTTCCGTGATCTGTGCTGCTTCTTCCATGACCACGCTGTCATAGTGAAAGCCCAGATCAGATATCTCCTGTCGTCTCATAGCGGCATGGGTGGAGGTCATGGCAATAATTCTGGCCTCTTTAATCAGTAGGTAGTTTGCCTTATCTCGCTGTTGTCGTAGAATCTCAAATGGCCGTATATCCTCCAGCTCAGAGAAGAGTTTCCTTATGTGTCTCTCACACCCTTCGGCAATGTCGATGAGCGTATCTTTCGAAGCATCTGCCGGGAACACGGGTTGAGGGGCGTTGGAGAAAAACCCGTGGAAAGGGAAGTGTTTGATGATTTCCTCAGTTGTCGAACCATCAGATCGCACCTTATCCCAAAATTTGATCCATGCGGGACGTATGTAGACAGTATCAAAATACCCAGCGGTTTCACAAGTACTTCCATGAGCTCCTTCGGCTCCAATTGAAGCAGCGAGACGGTCGACCTCTGAGAGGAATTTTAATCGATTTTCAAGGAATGACTCGACTCGGCCAAACTTGCCAAAATTAGACTCTGTCTCGAGCTCTTCCTCGCCATGACCAAGACGAAGTAAGTGGCGCTCGTCAATGTCCAGCACAACGATTTTTTGGAATAGCTGGTTCAGTGCTTGGTTGCTGTGGGCAATGAGCAGGGTACGCTCCTGGGGGAAATTATGGTAGATGTTATTTATAATCTGGGTAACCACATCCGTCTTGCCGGTTCCTGGAGGGCCAACTATCACCGTCAACCCTGGCTGAGTCCCAGAGGTAATGGCTTCAACCTGAGCAGGAGTGAATCGAACTTGGTTGAGTTTCGGGGCATCCATAGGATAGGGGCCAGGGTTTGGAGGTTTATATGTAGATACTTTGATAGAATTGGAAGTTGGCTGTACAGACTCCGCCTGGTCTCTTCTTCGTTTCTTGGAAGGGTTCAATGTCTCGGCTTTTGGCGATTCATCAACCATTTCAAGAACGTAAGGGGGGCCAAAGATGGTCGTAGAGCCTTCCGGTGGCTCCATTTTCTGCCCTGGGAAGCTCTCTACAAGGTGATGCCAGTCAAGGAAAGTATCTCGATAATCAACAGACTTCACACGATTTTCAAGCTCTGTATATCTCGCACCGGCTGGATCACCATAGCCCAGGAAAACTTCCTGGAGCCACGACGGAAGTTCTGCATCAGTAATGGTCAATGATCGCATCGTCTCCAAAATAGGTCGGAAGTTGTTTTCTCGTGATTTTCGGCGTACAAGCACATTAATGGAGCCGTATATGTCTGGTTTGCCCTTTTGTACTCTGTCTAGATCAGCTTTATAAGAAACTGCATCCAAGTTCACTATGAGTCTCCTTAGACGAGGTCGTTGGGGATAGCCGTTAGCTCTGCCTGGTGAAGTGTCCCGTAACTGGCGCCCATTCTCATCCAAGATTTGAACCACAGTGCCAGTTCGAATGTGAGAGATACTAATGCTGTTTCTGGACTCCGATCGTTGGCTGCCTGCAATGCTAGACTTATCTACCTGTTTGGGCGTCACTGAAAGTAAAAAGACAACATCATCCGGCCGAAGTGATTCCCACTCTTGCCGGAGAGTGTCACCAAGCCGGCCAACTTCAAGAGTTATTTCTGAGCGAACATAGGCTGGATGAAGAGAGCCTACACGTGCCTGAGCCACATCGATTATAGCAGGCTTTGAGATAGGCAAAGCCATTCTGGAGAACCCGTCGAATGAAACCTTGCCATCTTGTCCTGATTTTGGCTGCATTCGCTTGACAATGGATTCCAGGTCGCTCTTGATTTCATAGAAAGACTCGGACCGATATAAAAGAAATGACCTCCACAAAAAGTCACCTAGGCTGAGATATTGGAGGTTCAGTTTTGGAATCGCGAGAGGCCTAGAGCCATCATATGTTTCATTTCGAACCAAGGCGGGGTCATATAATGACTCCTCGGTAGGAAGAATGCTGACATCTGCAGTGGCTTCTTGGAAAGTTGGCCGTCTTTCGAAATGCAAAAGGAGTATTTCTAGGAGTAGCTCTCGGTCAAGTACAATATTTGTGTGCTCGGGATAGAAGGTTCTGAATCCCAATAGCTGGCAAAGCTGCTTCAATTGCGAATCATCAATGCTGCGGAGATGTTCCGCAAGCTCGGACCGTTGCTCAAGTGATCCGTAGTTTGCTAATGCAAGTAGCGTCAAGTCATCTTTGAAATGCTTAAGTGCAGTCCTTTGAAGACGTGCTAACTCTTGACAGTGGATGTTGTACGCGTCTTGCGCTGACAGATGTTGGCCGGTTTGATCATCAATAGAGAAGTTGATAAATCGTCGTAGCAGAGCATAAAAATCCCTAAAAAGAGTATTTTTATCATCGTTATAGAGCTTGCTCTTGCGAAGAACAGCTAAAATATTAAGATCCTTCAACAATTCATTCACGTATCGTCGAGTAGGAAGTTGGCTCTCAAGGTCCACCAATAGTTCCAGAAATCTTTCACAAAATCGAATATTATCTTCACTGTTGCGTTCGCCTTGGGCGGGATTTATACGTTTGAGAAAGTCAATGAGCATAGAGTATAGCCATGACCTTTCAAATCGTATCCTCGACTTCCCTTGCTCATCTGCCGAGTCATATCGTTTGCCGGCCAATCGCCACGCCTTTTTCAGTGCTACTGATTGCTGAAGCAAGTTATCCCTCGATTCCTTGCTGAAAAGATTGTCCCATATAGCTATGGAAACCAATGGAGCACACTCTTTGCGAATCTGACTGCATTCAAGAGATTGAAAAGCACCGATGACGAAAGACAGAAGATGTATTTTCGAAGGCAGTGGTAGTGTATTGTCGAGGTTCATAGAGAGTATACGTCTGAAGAGGACTGAGAAATCCGTAGGGCGATCAAAGAAATGGGCTAAATAGGTGTATCGTCTGGCGTTAGATATGTCCAACATAACTGGGATTTCTCAAAAGTATACGTACTCCAAATGGGTAAATGCTCCCTTCTCTTTATTCCTACAATTACAGCAATTAGCATAACATGGTAGTTCGATGCATCTTCTGTAAATGTTGGCCAAAGAAACCTTTGCGTAAGAATGTTAGTCAAATCAACATTCAACCACAGAGCTCCGGCGTGTGCATTTACCTCTCAAGAATGTGTAGATTTTCTAGTATTAAAAGGGAATGAAGAGGGAATCCGTCGCGCTGCAGAGGATCCCAAATCTCATTCTTGACCACCTCTGGCCTCGCTTTGCGCACTTTGCTAGCCTTCAGCCAGTGAGCTTTAGCTAGAGACACCCAGGGATTCTCGTCCTGGAAGTCGTTAACCGTCGGTCGGACATCGAGGTTACGCGCCATTGCCGGGCGCATCTGTAATTCGGTCATTACAGCTAAAGAGATTGCGCCTTGTTCTTTTGCGCGGCGGTACCTAGAAACAGCAGACCACCGGCTTGTTCGTAGAATTAAATTGGATTTGATATTTATTTGGTGGTTTAACTTGGCTTAGGTGAGGTTTTGGCGCGGCGCACGGATCATGTGCGGCAAAGCTCCAGGTCAAAAGTCTCAAAAGAGGACAAAAAGAGAAAGCAACGACATTAGATAGTCAACCACAACACACTGTTTGCGCCGCTTCGCCCTGGTCAACAGCACACATTTTCGCCGGCAGAAGCAGAAATAAAAGCGTCCTGAGGATGGGTGGAAAGGATGTGGGAGCCGTCAAGGTATACGGGGATGTTATACGCAGCTTGCTGGAAAAAGCTGCCGCGATTAAGAATGCGCCTTCAATCGAGCCGCCAGTGACTGAAGCCAACCTGGGAGGCGTTATCAAGCGTGTGCTAGCAGGAGATTATGGTGTATCCGTGGGGGTAAATCAGCAGACTCAGTATGCTGCGGTCGAGACTGCATTTCGCGAAATATTTTATGATTTGCTTGTTCGTCCTCTATCTCCAGTCCCTTGGGAAGGCCTCTGCTAACATACTCACCCGTAGGCTACAACCTCTATCGACGAGCCCTCGTTTATGCAGATATGGAACCTTTTAGATATTGTCTCCATCTTTTCGGACAACGGTACGTCTTTCAATGGACTGTGAGAGAAGCGCAACATTGGGAGAACTTATACTGAAGGCGTTCTCTAGAAAAATGCGAACCGGGCCTTATCTTCTGGCTTATAGAGGAACTTCTGGATAGCCAAACTATAGACGGATGCAGAAAAGTGTTTGACTATCTTGAATCTAGACGAGAGCGCAATACTGCTGTGAGTCCCATCGACTTCATAATACTTAGACAAGGCGTAGTTGCTGATTTTATCTATGTCTAGAAACACTTCAAACAAAAGAGCCTGATCATTCTCAGGTCATGCAACGAACTGCTGCGGAGGCTCTCTCGTGCTGAAGACACAGTCTTTTGTGGCCGTGTTTTCATCTTCCTTTTCCAATCTTTCCCCTTAGGTGACAAAAGTTCTGTGAATCTTCGAGGCGAATACCACACCGAAAATGTCACGACATTCGATGTGCAACAGAAAATGCAGGCGGAAAGCGATGAGGTGATGGATATAGACATACAAGAGAACGAGACTCCAGTTTCCAATGCGAAGAGTACCGAGCAAGAGCCTACAACGGCTCAGACACCTTTGGAATCGACCAATGACGCTACAACCCAACGCGCAAAGGCCTCCAGTATTCAGCCGGAACTTGAGCTTGATACCCTTTATGCTGCATTTTGGAGTCTTCAAGAGAGTTTCTCTAAGCCAACTAGACTGTTCGACACCACACACTTTGCATCTCTGAAATCTGGACTAGAAGCGACCCTCTCAAGTTTCCGAAAAGTAAGCTCAAAGTTAGAGGTTCGTAGCACAACAAAGAGCTCAGACGAATTACGACGAGGCACAAAACGCAAGCGAGGTGAAGGAGGATCCGATTTGCCAAATAGTTTCAACCCCAAGTATTTGACTAGTCGGGATTTATTCGAACTCGAGGTATGCCGAACAGAGTCTGGGTACATATATCTATTGCTAATTGTGGTCTAGATCAATGACGTGTCTTTCCGCAGACATATTCTAGTCCAGGCCTTAATTCTCCTTGATTTCTTGCTTTCGCTAACGCCAAGATCCAAAGCCAAGTTGGCTGATTCTACCAACAAGTCCGTTCTTTACGGTTATGTTTTAAGCGATGAAGATGTGAGTGTAAAAAGATCCTGCTTTAGCAAACGAACTCCGACAATGGCTAAGTCTGCCATCTTAGGCGAAATGGGCAACTCAAATGAGATCTTCCATTGCGAGCTACCTGCAAAAGGGCGCAGATGGAAAGTTCTATTTCCGGATGGTAGACACTGTCCTAACGAGAGATAAAAACTGGGTTCGATGGAAGGCAGAAGGATGCCCACCAATCGAACGGCCACCTGTACCTGTACAGAGTCACTTGGATACTCAGTCAAGTGCTGCAAAAATCACAGCGAACAGGCGGCTTCGCTCAACTCCTATGGGCTCGCTGGACCTTGGCTTCCTTTCTGTAGAGTCAAATCTTGGGGATCTTAATCGCCTGAAGGAGCCTGAAAGGTATGGCAGCAATGGTATAATGTGGGAGATAGTGATTTTTGCTGACATTTTTGTGGTAGGTTTTCAACTCCTAGCCTTGACTTCTATATGAGTGGCATAACAGACGACGACTTTAACATTGACATGGCAAAGGATGATGAAGAAAAAGAACAATCCATCAAAGCCAAGGCAAGCAAAACTTGGAGGACATTGAGAATTGCTTCGAGGAGTAAACTCAGTCAACTGGATAAAATAGAGGACGGGAAAAACTTGAAGGTGCTTTTTGAGACCGCGCCAGCACCAACTTCCACGTCAGGAAAACAACAGTCAGAGACTGAGAATACTGCTGACATCTCCAAAGAAGATGAAACTAAAGGAAGCAACGTTGACACTATTGCCCCAGAACCCCAGCCCAGTCAAACTTGACCTTGTATCCTTTACCTAAATCGGCTCATATATGCAGATCGTTCAACAAATTTCGGGTGACTTCAACCCGGCTTAAAAAAAAACGAGTCATGAAGCAATACTGGTTCACGAGATTCCACGTGGTTGTAACCCAGATCTATTAACTGTGCAGGAACGAACCATTCTGTGCTCAATTCCTACGTGCATTCGGGTTATATTGGTTTCGACTAGATTGCAGGACCAGTATTGTCATGCAGTGATATGCAGAATCTAAAGGACATGCATGCTACGTGGTGACGATAGCTATATGTGAGCAGTGTGAGCAGTGGCACAGTTGACGCAGACGCGGCGGTAACAGCCAGGATCAAATCCCCGGCACTGGGTTCCGGACCGATATCTACATGGTTTCAAGCGATGCCCAGCCTACCTATTATTCCCCGGGAGACTTGAAAAAGAAGTTATACAACGTGTTATTTGAAGAGGAAAGCATTGGCACCTGCTTAATGAGGATCAAGGCGAGGTTGACGGAATATTTCGTTGCGGCAGGGCTGAAACGATTTCGAAATTGGTTTAATGGTCAAGGAGCAAGGAGGAAAAAAAATTGAGGGAGGAGATAGGAGACGATTTCTTTCTTCCTCTATCTTTCTTCAAGGGACAAGAGACTATCACCAACCCCGGCCGGAGCTTGCCATCATTGTGTATATTAGCGTGAGACAGCAATGGATTCTCCCGAACAACAGAACAACCGGCTATTTACAAAGATCCCGCAAAACGGGCAAGTTTCAAGCAAGCACCACCAACACACAGCCATGCAAGGTATCCATGGCTGAATCGACGCAAAAAAAAAAAAAAGGTTGATCAATTCAGCAAAAACACGTCAAGCGCGTAACGGAGAACTCCGTCGGACAGGAGAGATGTCCGTAACTTCGATCCTTGAAGCTGTGTTGGCTCTGCTATCTGCAGGTACGCAACAGTCCTTCTGCTGCACTCTGACAATATTCAGATTGTCTAATCCTTCTCCCTCGGTGCTCCATACATAATTTGGAGTGGCGACGAAGGGGGAGGGGGGAAACAGAGCCAGTGCGCATCGCAAAGCTCCTAGCTTGCCTGTTTGCCGTGTGCCGTCGAGTCTGTCAATCACTCCGTTTGCTCTCTGATTTTTACTTCTGACAGCTCCCATGGCTATCCTGGCTGCATGCATGTAACTGTCTCAACGGTTTCGTGACTTCGTTCCCACATCAGAGCCTCTAATATTAAGATCACTACCAGACAGTGGAACTCCGAATCGCGGTTTTCCAGCAGAGTTTCGTTTTTCGCTGCCACAAAGTCTGCAGCGGGCACTAAAGAAGCCATTTCTCTGACCGGTCCATAGGCTGGCTCATGGAACCATCACAGAAGCCCCGATCTGCGGCAACCTTATACGCCTAGCCTGTCCTCCGATCGCTGACGTCGCCGGGTGGGCTATAATTATCCATCCAATCTCCATCTCCAGCCATCTCCGACAAGATTCGGCGGGATATATGGCTTCTGGGGCCGCCGAGAAGACCGAGAAGACGTCGATTGCAAGGAAGATGAAGGTTGAGAAAGAGACGAAGAAGAAAAAAGAAAAAAAACAGAAGAATAACACTTGAGAAGTCACGTGGACGGTTTCAATATCCCGGTTCCCAGCCCTTAGCAGTCCTTCACTCTCTTGCAGCCTGCACATTTCGCTTCGATGCAAGGTTGAGATGTCCAACGAAGGCCGCCGCGGTTGGTGGAAACGAGCTGCTGTTGCTTCGTCCTTTTCTTGTTCCTCCCGTGTCTCCGGATCCCTTGGGCCTGGAAACGGCTGAAAAATAGTCATCCATCCATACACATCACTCACACCGGCATGCATATGCGGGCGGACAGACATAGCTGCAAGAGTCGCATCTAACTCCGGGCCGGGTTAATAATGTCGTCCATCCCTGTCTCTCCATCCTCCAGCTGCTAGGCTGGCCTTCCAGTGTGCAAAAGATTTGCCTTCGCTTTAGATCAGCCAATTACTCGGGCTGTTGCACCCTTGGCTCGACTCTTTCCCTGTCATCTTCATGGATGTTTTCCTTTCGAGACTTCTTTCTTATTTTATTTTATTTTTTGCATGATGGGACCTTTACGTTGTACGTACTTCTTACATACCTGCATGAGATACGGTAATTGAGTGACCCACCATACAGCACACTCCTGCCAGCCTGCTTGCCCCCATACCTTACCGGCCAGCTGCCTATTTACACTGCCTGTTACATTTGCGGATCATCTGGCTTGCCTTGGGTCGATTGATGGCGGGAAGCCTCGATAGGAAGAAAGCTTGAGTGGGCGGTGCTTGATGGCTACCTAGCCAACCTATGACACGACCCGTCTTCACATCCCGCCTGGTTGTTTCTCGCTCACCCAAGAGAGAAGGGCCAACTGCCAGCTTTTCGAGGAACTTGGCAGTCATCACGGAGTACTTCTGCAAGATATATCCTCACGATGTTTGAAAGTTGTATTAGAAAGGACATCTTCACTGGAGAGCCTAAGCCAACCTCGGGGGGCGGTCCGATCTGACCGTGCCCTTTCTGCGTCTCTTTCGATTCGTGACTAGTCGGTTTTGCAATTCTCGCGGGCATAGCCTCTATTCCTCTTCCAGAAATCCAGGGGGGGGTGGGATTTTTGGTTTGTGGTAGCCTTACCTGATCTCCAACTGGCGGCTCCCGCTCAACGCCATGGGCTTTGCGACGAACTGTGTGCCAGCATTTGTTCTCGTGCTGTTGTGGCCAATCTCTCTTCAGGACTTCTGTCCAACAACCGCCCGTCTATGATGCTACCCTACGGGCTGTTCTGCATTCCCCGCATTGGTTCCAGCTACACTTGCGCCCCTGTCACCCCATACTTAAGCCACGCCCGGATAGAGCTGGGAAAGATGAAAATGTGGAAGAGGGAGCATGACTCTGGATGCTTTATCGAACGCCTATCTTTTCTCGACCTTCTCTTCTGCTAGCCGGTATTGGCCACAGGAGAGGCATAAGATTTGCAGGGTCTCCGAAGCGGTCTTACCCCGGCCTCCCAGGGATCTCCAAGGCTTCAGACCCAGGACCAGAATAATACATGCATCTTACAGGTAAATCTTCCACTTTTCTTTTAGGGGCTTTTGGCTCTTCGTCTATTTTCCGGAGAGACGAGGTTGGCACATACAGCCAATTCTCCCTTGTTTACTTGCAAAGCATAAAAAAAATGCTTTCTCTTGCTGTGTTACAGCCAATATGATAAGGGCGCCCCTCGCTCTCGTTTTCGGTTTCTGGAAATCTGATATTATCTGCAAAGAAAAGGAAATAAAAGATAAAACAGACTAGTTTATGTTGAGAAACGATCTTATGTGGTGGTCGGTGCACGCGACCCCCAGTGATCACGTACATAACGATAAGGAGTTGGATCCGATCAAATGCAGCATCCCTCTTAAATGATTTAAGAGTGTTGTGATCTTCGCATCAACGTGAGACTTTGGTATCCCCATCCTTGAATGACCCACAATCCATGCATCGCTACTTCCCCCATGTGCTAAGCTAAGCTAGGCACTACTCCGAGATGCTGGTCTGAGCATGACAAGGTGGCTGTCTATGCTTATCCTGGCCCCCTCCTCTCATCATTCAAGCCCAAAACTCCTAGGAGACCGTTGCACCCCGGCTCCTGTGTTTTTTTTGTATCTGGTGTTAAGGTATTCGGATATCCCGTATTTTTTCTTTTCACAGGGAAAAAAAGGAATGGGAACGAAAAAGAAATGAATGCAAAGTCGTCATTTTTCCGTGGCTACGCCAACCTTGGAACTCTCCTCCTTTTCGTTTGTGCTCCTCACGGCGGTTTTCCCCCCCTGGCCGCCTTTTTAGATGTCTGCCTGTATCGGTCAATTATCCGCCGCTGTTGATAAATACGGCAGCGTTCTAACTTTCCCACCGGTGTGCCTCCAACTACCCTGTAACTCAACTACCTCCCTCTTTTGTCGTAGGCCAGTCGAACTTTATTATGACAAGTTGCCCTCGATCCCAGAGAATCGGGTCCCTTTTGAGCCTTGAGTCTTCCCTGCTGATCGTCTCAGCTTCTCACAATCACTACACAACAGGAGAATCGATTTTTCCTGACTACGGACAACACTTGTCAGTTTCCTTCAACATCGACGTTGTGGGGGCAAGCTCTTCATCTTATTGTTTTGAACCGCAGTGACCCAGTGGAGCATCTCTTCAGAGAGCTAGACAACAGACAGGCAATTGGCATATCTATGGCTGAAACATAGGTGGCCCTCCGGCAACATCAGATACCTTTAATCGTTGCTACCACGAGTTGACGATATATATCTGCTACTATAGTCCCTCCCACGTTGAACCCTTTCCCCGTTTCTTCTAGTTTGCTACCCTGTTTCTGCTCCCTTCTTAATACAGCATGTCGGCCCATGATGTCTATACAGATGTTTCTGGTTGGACCAACACGCGGGTAGGAGGCCAGTTGCCATCGCCACAGTTGCACAATTATCATCCGTCTACAATGATGATGCAATTCTGTGAATCGCCAATCGCCGACTCGCTGAAGCAAGAGCCAGATGCAGCCCCGGGCCAGTGTGATATTCGAGGTCTGGCCTATTTGAAGGCAGCTGAACAAGGACACAGCTCACAAAATCCTAGTGATAGTTGCTATATGGGTTCCCACAAGGGGAGCCAGGGGGACCTCTCCTGCAGTGACTTAACGGATGCTCTGCAGTCGAGTTCAGCGAGTTCATGTCCTGGAACCCCCCAGACTCCCGGTGACGGGGAGCAGCAAAGCGATAGCGGTCATATTGATAGCAAGCAGGACATATACAGCCCAGCTACAGAGGACGTGGAAATTCATGACGCAGATGACGAACCCAAACCTACAGGAGGGGAAAAGATTGACAGGAAAAAGATGAAGCGGTTTAGGTACTGAGGTTCCCCCATAGGTCTGAGATATGGAGGTCGAATTCTGCTAACCCACCCTTACAGGCTTACTCATAACCAAACTCGATATCTTATGAGTGAATTCACTCGTCAAGCGCACCCAGACGCTGCTCACCGTGAGAGATTATCCAGAGAAATTCCTGGACTGAGTCCACGGCAAGTCCAGGTCTGGTTTCAGAATAGGTATGTTCCCTTTTCATTCACGATCGCAATAATATAACGCTAATATAAAAATATTTGACAAGGCGAGCAAAGCTTAAGCGTCTATCTCTAGATGATCGGGAGCGGGTCTTGAAATCTCGGGCACTTCCTGATGATTTTGATATGGCCCAGTCTCTACAGTCGTCCTACGCGACGGAACATCATGGTTATACCACACCTCTAGTCTCCCCAGGCACTTTCTTTCCGCCAGAAGAGAATGACCCATACGGTTCAGCGCGGGCTGGAACGACAGCAGCAGATGATTACGCTACTTCCCCTTTGAGCTCTGCGTCAGCCTATGGTAGCTATTTCGGTCGGGATAGTTCTGCCTTCAGCCGCGGCTCCGACTCGATATCTATCATGTCAACATCCAGCGACAGCATATGCAGCTTTGGTTCCATGCATTCTGCAAATCCCTCCATTCATGGCCGTATGAACTTTGTACCCAGAAGCTTTGGCGAACAGCAGGGGGCCATGCGCCCCTCTGTCCCACAGCTTCACATGTACAATACCTCGCTCAGAGCGAGAGCAGGATCACTGAATCTGCCTATGCGCAGTACTATCCCTTGCCATACTCCGCCATTGGAGTACACAGACACAAACTCCTCCACGGGCATCAATAATGCATATGGCAGTCGATCTCTGGATGCGTCTACTCGGAGAGATCCATTTGGCCTAGGTAAGAAAAAACCATGAGAGTGTCAACATAAACAACCCCTCCCCCAACACTTGCTAACCAGCCAATAGGTTCTGTAGCAGAAGAGTTCAAGCAGAAGACGGTAGGACAGCCTGTGACCGCTACGCCAAGGATAGGTGAAGGATCGCCACCGAAGGCAGACCATAGTGGTGCAGCCGCTGTAGCCTTGCAGTCTGCGCCCCTTCCATCCGCACAGGAAGAGGATCAGCTCTCGGGGCTCGGTCCGCAGTTCAACCTAAGTTCATTTGGAATCACCTACCCTCGACAAAGCCCATCTACTGGCACGAACAATCCAACATCTCATCCGTCGAGCAAAAGTTCCGATATGCAAAGTGCTTATAACAATCATGGCACAGCCTGGCTGCAACAAACCATACAGCAAAAACTAAGCTGCTACACAGAACCGGATTACTCCACCCCAAAGCAGCGAGGCTACTTCTATCAATCTAATACAGAAACGATATGACATCTTGTCAACGCGACACATTGACTTAGATACGTCTCACGGCAATGAGAGCTTTCCTTACTGGAGATCCATTTACCACTACTATTACTAACCACCTACTGCTATTACTATTCTTGTCTATTACGTTCACAACATATGACCCCCCTTTTTACCTGCCACAGTCTGCTGGCCTTGCCTACCTTTCTAGCACATACCTTTCAGGATGCCTTTTGCTTGTCTTTCAAGGCTAAACATACTGCTTCGTTTATGGGGTTTATGGCGTTTTCGTTGAAAGCATCTCTCTAGCTTCACTTTCCGCATCAGCATTTCTTTTTTTTTTCTCCTTATTCCTGGTTTCCATTTCTACCGTTCGATATACCTTCCTCTTTATTCTCTATTCCACCCCCCCCTTTTCATTTGAATAAGCGGTTGATTTTGATGGTTGTTACGGCGCTACTTGTTTCCTATGTTTTATTTTCCTCTATATCTCAGGCCCCCTTTTGTCTGAGATGATGTTCATTCCACAAGTGGATTGGTAATGGTGTTGCATCCAACCCAACTATTGCCTCCTTAATGACCATATCGCACCCTAGCTCCTGCACGTACTTACTATATTAGCCTCGAGGATTTAGCCTCCTCAGTTCCAACCCATGCCTTAAGCCTGGCCTCTAAATTCTAATCCATCCGGCATTCGCATCTCCCGTTCACCTTTGTCAAACTGCCTTATTATGACGAAACAAGTCACATGACCTCAATGCTTAATAAGCATATAGCTTTTAATCCAATCGCAGTTGAGATGTTGGTAATTGCGCACTGGAGGAAAGGAAGGAGGTCGAAATAAGGGAGGGCATATAAAAAGACCTTATCCCTCGAGCAATAGGCGGAAGAAACCGCCCATCTTCCCTTCTTACATTCATCCTTTGATGTTTTCTTTGCTGAAAATCAGCAGTCCATCTGATACTGATACCTATTATCCGCCTTCCCGAAGAAGATAACGGGAAAATACCCGGTCGAGCAGATTCAGAAATCAAAACAAAATAAAAACACGCGAAAATGACTGCTCCACCACAGTCCTGCTGTCACGCATCCGAGGAGGGTTGTGTTTGTGCCGCTCAAGCAAGGTGCTCTTGTGGCAAGGAACAGGCTCTTCACTGCAACTGCACCAAGGCAGAAACCGAAAACGACATGTCTGGCCCACGTTGTTCCTGCAGTAGGTTAATGTTCTGGCCTTTTTCCTCCTTTTCTTGCTTGATTTCCGGTCCTTTGCCATTGATTTTATATCTTTATCTTCCCCCCTTGTCCCTGTCCCTCCGTGCCGCGACTGCGCGTCGAGGGGGTTGTTTTCTCGCTTGCTGGAAGATAAATCTAACAAGGGCACTCGTGGCACGACTAATAGGAAGCCGGCCGGCTGGGCAATGTACGTGTGAGAGGGCCATGTCCGAAAACCATCCTATTTCCGGTGATGCATGCCCTTGTGGAAAGAGGGGGGCTGGTACGTTTCATCTTCTATCCTCGACCCGGCATGGCTCGATTTACCTCACTCCACCTCTTTCTGCGTGTGAGCATGGCAGACAAGCTAATTTTTGAGATTTCTTTAGATTCATGTACGTGCGAGAGGGCCGTTGACTCTGGAAACTTCCCCGGAGAGATCGACTTCACCTACAAGGTGTAAAGTAAGAAGGTTAAATGCGGTGCTCAGGGGTACTCGGACAGGGTTGTTTGCGACGCTGTGGGCGGCATTTTTCATTTGTTTCGTCAATTTAAGGCCAGGTCTGCTACTTTTTTTCTGGTTTCGGCTTTTTTGCAAAGTTATATCACCTTCTCGTCGTTAGGTTAGCTACTCAGTATATCAAGGAGTCAATGTCCATCAGACCGTGTTTCCTCTGTGTTTTATTTTGTCTCTGCGTAGTATTTCAGGTTAGGGGTAGGCATAATTCCAGGAATAAGTGCTGGTAGTAATCAGATATGAGAAAACGGGCTTTGTGCCTCCCTCTCTTCCTTTGATTTTGATAGTGGCCTTCTGGTCGTCCTTTTTTCTAGCGAGAACGAAATCGAAGTTTGGTAGGGCGCACGGACAGTCCAGCCGACTTGCGCAGGGCAATTTGATAATCCGGCAAAATGTTTTTCCGTATCGAGCTCGCCCGATTTGGACGGACGCCAGGGGAACAGACAGCCAGGTAGCATTGGAAGCAAGCAAGCAAGGAAACATCCTGCCTCTTGTTCTACACTCCGTCGTCCCGCGGACGCATACAGCGGAAGGTCGAGAAGCTTATAGAGCTGTATATTTGGATAGGAAAGCTAGGAGACGCGTGCCTTGTCTGTCCTGTTTCCCCGAACTGTTGACTTCCGTCCCTCGTTTCAGCGAGTGTTGCGCGGCTTATAGGCGCCGGATTGCGATCGATAGCTCACCAGATCCGCCCTTTGCGATACCTATACCGTCATCAAAATGCTGACATTGTATGCCTGGCAATGATTACGAAGAAGAATGCGCCTGTGGAATGCACATGAACCGTAACTTGACACATCCAAGCTGGCACCGAACCGAAGAATAGAGAGGCCAAAAAGGAATAGGAGACCACGGAAAAAGATTTTGAGAATCTCGCGTCGAACTGAGTCGCTATGTCTTCTATGCGCGGACTGGTTCAGTTCATAGCTGATCTGCGGAATGCTCGAGCTAGGGAACTGGAGGAGAAACGCATCAATAAGGAGCTGGCCAATATCCGACAGAAATTCAAGGATGGAAGCCTGAACGGCTATCAAAAAAAGAAATACGTTTGCAAACTTCTATACGTCTATATTCAAGGCTATGATGTTGATTTCGGTCATTTGGAAGCCGTCAACTTGATATCTGCTACCAAATATTCTGAGAAGCAAATTGGGTACCTGGCCGTCACGCTTTTTCTTCACGAACAGCATGAATTACTCCACTTAGTAGTGAACAGTATCCGAAAGGACCTGCTGGATCACCATGAATTAAACAATTGTCTTGCTTTACATGCGGTTGCCAATGTTGGTGGAAGGGAAATGGGTGAAGCTCTAAGTGCGGATGTGCATCGTTTATTAATTTCCCCGTATGCTATGTCCCTGGTTATATATCCGCATAACCTAAATTTACTAACGTAGCCTGAATGCAGTGCATCCAAAGCCTTTGTCAAGAAGAAGGCTGCCCTCACCCTTCTCCGGCTATACCGTAAATACCCAGGAATTGTCCAGCAGGAGTGGGCTGAGCGCATCGTCTCATTAATGGACGATCCAGACATGGGCGTAGCCCTCTCTGTCACCTCCTTAGTCATGGCGCTTGTCCAGGATAACCCTGATCAATATAAGGGAAGCTATGTCAAAGCAGCCCAGCGACTGAAGAGGATTGTTATTGACCATGATATTGCGCCCGATTACATCTACTACAATGTTGGGTGTCCTTGGATGCAAGTTAAACTGCTTCGATTGTTGCAGTATTATCCTCCCTCGGGTTAGTTGATCCCAAATCGTGGAGTTAAGACATGTTGGTAGCTAACCATCATCATTCCAAATCTGTTAGAGGATGTCCATGTGAGAGATCTAATAAGGCAGAGTATTCAACAAATCATGAACTCCGCCATGGATATGCCAAAAAATGTCCAACAAAACAATGCGCAGAACGCGGTGCTCTTTGAAGCCATCAATCTCTTAATCCACCTCGACAGTGAACACACCCTCATGATGCAGATCTCCTCCCGTCTTGGGAAATTCATTCAATCCCGGGAAACAAACGTGAGATACCTTGGATTGGATGCAATGACTCATTTCGCAGCCAGGGCAGAGACCCTTGACCCCATACAGAAGCATCAAAATATCATTCTTGGATCTTTGCGAGACAGGGATATCAGTGTTCGAAGAAAGGGGTTGGATCTCCTTTACAGCATGTGCGATACCTCAAATGCCCGACCCATCGTTAACGAGCTTCTCAAGCACCTTCAAAGCGCTGACTTTGCCATTCGGGAGGAAATGGTACTCAAAATTGCTATTCTCACAGAAAAGTATGCTACGGACGCTCAATGGTATATTGATATCTCGCTCAAGCTGTTGTCTGTGGCCGGCGACCATGTCAGTGATGAAGTTTGGCAGCGAGTTGTTCAGGTAGTTACAAATAACGAGGAGCTCCAAGCTTATGCCGCACAACACATTTTGGGTTATATTAAGGGAGAGTGCCATGACAGTCTGGTGAAAATCGGTGGTTATATCCTGGGCGAATTTGGCCATCTCATTGCAGATAACAAAGGATGCTCACCAATCGAGCAGTTCCTGGCACTCTATTCGAAGATGGCGTTCTGTTCTGACAACACTCGAGCCCTGCTTCTATCATCCTTTATCAAGTTTGTAAATCTCTTCCCAGAGATCAAACCGCAAATACTTCGAGTCTTCCAAGTATACAGCCACTCGCCCGATTCAGAGATGCAACAACGGGCTTACGAATACCTAATGCTTGCTACGCTACCCACTGATGACCTCTTGCGGACCGTCTGCGACGAGATGCCACCTTTCTCTGAGAGAATTTCAGTCTTATTGTCCCGACTACATCAAAAAAGCTCCGGAACGAGTGACAAGCGGACGTGGGTCGTTGGAGGCAAAGATGCCAACGCAGATGATAAGGAGTTTATGTTGACACAGAATACGGGATTGAAACGCACCTTCACATCAGCTGCCAACGGACCGGTTGCCGCACAACAGACAGGTACCAAAGGTACAACATCCAGCGATCTGGAAGGGTTGGACTTTGCTTCATCCGGCGAGACGGCGCCGAACTTGGCCAGTGCTGCTCATTTATCTCCGGACTGGGAGCCTGGGTTTAACCGACTCTTCTTCGCGACTGAGGGAGTGTTGTTCGAGGATGCTCAAATCCAGGTTGGCCTTCGTTCCGAGTACAGAGCTCACCTTGGAGTCTGTAAGCTTTACTTTGCAAATAAATCCGCGTATTCAATCGGATCATTCACGATAACGCTGGATAACCCTTCACCTGAGAGCCTGAAGATTGATACCAAGGACATACCTGACCCAGATGTTGTTGCATCTGGTCAAACTCACCAAACTGTTTGCTTCGAGTGCCTTGGCCCGTTTACCAAGGCGCCAACCATTCGGATATCATACCTCGCCGGTGCACTGCAAGCGTATACCCTGCAGCTACCTATCCTCATGCATAGATACATTGAAGCTTCATCCCTGACATCGGATGATTTCTTTAAGCGCTGGCGGCAAATAGGCGGCGGACCCTTGGAAAGCCAATCGACGTTTGGCCTTGCAAAGAAGGGCCGTCCTCTAAGCGAAAGAGATCTCCAGTCGATTGTCGAGAGTTTCAAATGGAAGATTCTTGCAAATGTCGACCCGAATCAGAAGAACCTTGTTGGATGTGCTGTTTACCAAACCCAAAGCTCAAAGACCGGATGTTTACTCAGGCTTGAGCCCAACTATGAGAAACAGGTAAGCTATGTTTTCATTTCTTTTATTAGCATTACTCTGTCTTTGACCTAGTTCACTAACACATATGTAGATGTACCGCATCACCATTCGGGCGACCCAAGAGGATGTGCCGCGAGCCTTGGTTGAATTGATGGAGGACAGAATCTCTCGAGGGACCGTTGGCGATATCTTCGGTGACTAGGAGTCATAAAGAATTCATGGATGCCAAAGTTCTCAGTTAACCATGGTACTGAGCACTCAATGTTTATCCACCTATATATTCCCCTGAATAAAGATATCAAATTCTGAGCCAGTGTGGCTAGTGTTTTCAATCTATATTCTTACAATAATAACTATACAGGTGGGCCTCATGGTAATGATGGCTCTCTTTTAAATTATGACTTTGCCTCGCCCTTGGGTGGACGAGCCCCAAAAATCGTACTCCCAACCCTGACCTGGTTGCTGCCCATCGCAATTGCGCCCTCAAAATCATTACTCATGCCCATACTCAATTCCAATGTGTCCTCCCCCTTCAACGATAACTTCTCTACCACCATATCTCTTGTATCCCGTAGACAAGCAAAGTCTTCATTCTCGTTTTCCGGCGTAGTAGCCTTAGATCGCGCGATGGCCCCAATAGTCATTAAACCCTGGAGTTTCAGCCGAGGACACTTTTCTCTGATAAACCGACAGAGTTCCAGCGTAGGCTCGCCTGGCTGTATGCCTGATTTATTCTCTTCTCCCGATGTATTAACCTGCACAAACACGCGTAGCCGTCTGTCCGAAGGTCCATTGGCGTCGTTTTCTTTCTGCTTGAATTCCGCTCGTTCGCCCCAGCCTTTATCCAGCAATGACGCCTTTTTCTCTGTATCCACGCTCTCAACGGCCCATAGTCCCCGTACTTCGCGTGCAAGTGTAACGCATTTGTTCGACTGCAGTCCGCCGATGAAGTGCCATCTGATTTCGGGGGGCAGGGCCTTGGACTTCTCAAGGAGTTCCTGCATGTAATTTTCTCCGAAGTGCAGGTGGGATGTAGGTGGGGAGTGAAGCGCAAGGATATCAGAGGCCGGCTTTAGTTTGGATACTGCGACGAGGCGCACGGGAGGAGCTGCAGAGCTATTATTACTGTCGCTGGTCGAGGTCGCAGCAACAGGGCCGGCGCTGGAGCTGGGGCTGGTTTCACTGTGGTTGTTTCGGCCGTTTGATGCTGCAGCAATGCGTTTTGAGACTGAGGATAGATTTGCGATCAGCACGGAGGCGCGAGCGGGGGCAGACATGTCTTCGCCGACTGCTGTGCTCATTCTGAAGCCACAACACTCGATGTGATATAAACTGGTGCAGCTGTAGCAGTTGCAGTTGGAGGGTATGGAGTTGTTGGTATGGTGACGCTGTCAGAGCAATTGGATGGTTATTGAGAGTCGCTGGGCCAGGCTAAGCTAACTAGTTAACGAATAGTAACAACTTAGAGCCGAGGCTCCCTCTATAATCTGATGCCCAAAGTTAGGGCTACGTGATGACATCGACGCTCAAGAAGCCGCCTATTCTCGACCTTTCTGGCCTTCTAGCATCATCTTGTACATCTACATGTTACTTCTTTACTAGTTCTTCCTCGGTTTGTTAGCTACTTGGGTTTGTTCAGTAACGGGCGTAGTCGGTGCAATGCCCGCGGACTCGATATCATAGATCCGTCTCTCGGCGTTGCAGATACACCCGTGTTCATCAGATAAACAATGATGGAGAGATCAATGTTCAGTCAAGGCACTCTTCCGTTCCACCTGCCTCTCCCACGCTGGCATCGCCCACTTCACGATATACTCCGACTCCAAGAGCTGTTTCGCGGTTGGTCTTTCTGCCGGTTCAAACGCCATCATAGGTCTCAGCATATCCTCTAGGGCTTTGAACTCCCCGGCAGCAACATCCCATTGACAAGTCTCCGGCGTCTCACCCCGACCCATGTCTCACATACGCTGGTGCAGACGCCGGAATTCAGGCATGCTGATGCGCTGAAAGTTGGAGATCCATGAACCATCTGGGCTGAAGAACTGGTACAGCAGAGTAGGTATGCATTGCTTTCCCGGACCATTCAGGTTGCCTTTTGAGAGCAGCTGGAGAATGTTACTCTCATGTGTATCCTGTGAAGCACCTGCAACCAGCATCTTCAGTGACACATAGCGTTGAAGCTGCTGGTCTCGGGCAAGCCAGATTGTGGAATAGCCACCAGAACCAAGCTTGTGGACTACAGTGTAGCGCCCATCGCAGAAGCTGTCGCCAATGAGGGTTGGATGGTAACCGCCGGGAATCCTTTGTTTTTTTTGTATTGGTAGCGCTGAGAAAGCAAATGAGTAAGCCTCCAGCCAACACCCATCGTCTGGTGTGTGATCGTGGAAGCTTCAAGCTGTTGACGCTTGGTCGAGGCATCAATAATGCGATGTGATGGATTTGGGCTTTGGGTGGCCCCATGGTACAGTAGTTAGACCTACGTAGTCAGTTACATCGTTAACTATGGCGATAACTAACAAGAGGAACAAAATGTTGAAGACGGCGGCATCTCTATCTATGCTTGTATTATTATTCTGCTTAACAGTGGCTGTTACACGCCTTTCCTACTCGCTTCCATGCCGTTAATCAACTACCTAGCTCAGGAGCCTCCCAAAGCCCCTTACGGCGAAAATTGACCGGCGGGAGCATCTGCAAACATATCATCGCTCAGCCCGGTGCTCCAGTCGTTTCTGGACAGATACATGGCTTGGGATTGTCAGTAACTATCAGCCGATAGAAAGAATGGCGACCAGAGGGGTCATAGCTACCAAGGACAAAAAGAGCAAAATTGTCTAGACGAGATGGGTCAGCATGTTGCATCGTTGAGATAGTTAGACACCCCGACTTACCAGCATTTTCCAATGCATACAGATGGTTGTTGTCGGCATGGCGGACTGCCTCATTCCAGCCATAACCGTCGGTATCTGCTGGGACATCACCTAAAGATACCTGTTAGAAGGTTGAAAGGAAATGGCCCGGCTGATTGGGGTTCGGGGTATTATCGTACTGGTCGCAAGACCCTGGAGGAAGAGGTTACAGTGCGATACTTCATGGACCAGGACAAACATCAACGAAGTAGCAAAACTGTCAATGTGTATGCCTCTGGGGAACACCGGGGGGCGGGATGCCATATTGACTTGATATTCTCCCAAGTCATAGTAGTGTTCAAACATCCTGGGACATAAGACGATAACTTCGCGGAACCCTCCGTCCATCTGGAAGGCTTGCAAGTCTTCATTACACTTAGGAACTGGCATCAAGACCCATGCTTGGCCATTGACTTCTAATGGCCTGTTGTCCCAGTAGACCGTATCCCCATGTGGATCTATAAAAAGAAAGGTAAAATCTCAGTATTGTATATATTGTCAGATATTGGCGTATCCGGACCTACTTTCATGAGGCTGCGGCGGTAGTGGTGCATCGGGGGGCGCTGTCAGGGACAGAAAGCTGTCGTCACACCATATATCAAAGCCCGAGTCGGGTATGTGTTCAATCAGTCGGTCCATCATAGCTAGAAAGCAGAGGTTTTTGTTTGATTTGCTCAGCTCAGAAAATCACTGATTTAGCGGGAGCAAGGGGTTCACGCTGCCAAACCTATGACATGTTCCATCCGAGTTCTGCCAATGTAGCCTCCCGGAGTATTTAGAAGATAAGAGGTCCCATAGAGACTCTCAAAGGTGTATAATGTTGAGCGATCTATGCCGCTCAGGATGGTTTCTCTGACTGGGTTTTTTTCTAAGACTCTCTGTAGTCTTGTCAATCGATAACGGGCATTGCTGAGCTATTCGTCCATGTTAATCCCTTGCCGTTATGCATTGAACTGTTGATATCAACTTAAAGATTTCTTGCTTGGCGTACCCCGATTGTGATCCCAAGGAGAGCATGGTGGACTTTATCTTCGTTTCCCTGACACCCATACAGGTTTGTGATTCTTGATATTGGATGAGCTAGGCGTGTTGAATTGGACCCAGGACGAGGCCGTAGCTTGAGTGCTGACGCTGCATGGCAGAGGTATAGTACAGATAGCCACAAGGAAAAGGAGGTAAGGCGCCTTATGGTAAGACTAGATGGTGAGTAGAACCCTCCCATCGTATTCTGCAAGAACCGATTGGAAAAGCTGTTTAAAAATAATCGAACGAGTCGTGGATGTAACAGCCTAAGATGTATCCCGTTGGCTGGCCGGGGCAAAAGTAACTATTTATAAAAGCATGGCAGACACAAAGAGTCCCGTTTTATTTCACTCTTTGATCCCGGGTACTGAGAAAGGAGTGGTATGGCAGCATCCTAGATCCGTTAAAGACATAAGTACAGCCCCTTTCACTGACATGCTGGCTGTGGCCGAAGTGCGACCAGATAAAAACACTCTATCATTACCTCAATATAACCGTGTGGTTACCAAGGCTAGATATGTATCACAGCTGCGTTGGACTCCATTTATGGTACTGGATCCAGTATACGTAATCCCTGGATTGATAAAAGCAGAAGTTGAGAGGTGATGGCATTTGCCCCTGGTAACTAGTTATCTATCATTGCAGATTGAATCTCAGGGTATCCTATGTAGGGTGTTGTTAGGGTTATTTATTCCAAAGTAACTTGTTTTCCAAAAAGCAACTGCGTTGCGCTGATGACGCTGGTTGCATAAGGTATTGCAGTGCTCCGAAAGCCATGTAGAAGGGTTTGCTTTGCTGTGATCGTGCCTTGGGGAACAGGGGTAAATTGAATAAGCTTCAAATGTAATCCACAGCGCCAGGTGAGTCGCACATCTTCGCCGCTCTGGCTCCATCAGACGAAATTCGATATATCTCTGAAACAAAGGGATATATCCGGGAGTATAGACTCTCTCAAATCCAGGGGCTCAATAAAAACCCACATCGCTTTCTTGAAACGCCTTGCTTGTTGATGCCATATTTATTTTGGCATGATGGAGTAGTATGGTAGTTTAACTATTATTTTGAAGATATGATGTCTTTGTTCAAGTACGCTGAAGAACGGCTTAGAAAAGTGCCCTTGTGGCTCGTGTGACACTGGTATTGGAGTCCACATCATAAGGCGAATTCCCGCTTTTAAACAGAATAATTGGACTACCACGGCAACAACCGGTGCTTGGTTTCGATTCGGCACAGATGACTTGCAACATGGCGTTAAGCAATTTGAAGAATGTGCCCGTTGTAACGTTACGGATGGTGGGTATGGCTTGATGATATATTTTCAACCCGGCTACAGATTTGCTAGCCGATTGTCCAGCACCCACGGCTCAGCGATACTGGGCGATCCTGCTTTATTATTAGACAGGATAATAGAGTAAGACAACATATCTGAGCCCCTATCTATGGGGTTGCACATAATAGTGTTAGGTATTGAGTGACCACAGATCTCCGATGCAAGGTTCCGCCCAAAGGAAAAAAAGAATGTGCAGGGTAGTAGTTGACAGTAGAACTGGTAAAGTAGCACTTCGCATTATACATGGGTAATCAGATTAATGTGTCCCTTCAAGGAACCAATGGATTGCAGGGCCCTTTTAAGTCTTGATTAGACGCCTCATCGTTGAGGTGGATATGAGGTGTATAATACGCACTTTGATACACGTTGGAATAGATTCAGCCCGATCAAACTAAATGTGTAGAACTGTTGCATCTCTCGCCAGTTCATCTCTAACGCCCCCAACCATAGAAGCATTCACCATACAGATGCCTGGGGTTGGAGCTCTCCAGAGTAAAACTTTCATAGCTTCATATATCAAAAACAACAAGCTGATAATGCTTGCATCTCCTTTTATGATACTCTCATATATCGATTGGAACTTGTCAAAATATGCCATATGCTGACCGTAGCCCCCATGTATATGACCAAAAACATGAAGAATTGGTCGGCGTTTCAATCTCCATAGTTCCTGGAGGAGGAATTTGCAGCCAAAGGAAAGATCTAGGTGCGAGTGTGGAGGCGTGTGAGTTAGCAAAATATCGGTGTTTGGAGGTATAATGCCCTCCCATACATTCTCCTTCCGCGGGTACTGAAAAGCCCAGTTTCCATGTTTGGGACTGACAGGACTCCCAAAGACGTTTATATTGTGCCCACAGAAGTCCAGGGTAACGCTAGTGTTCTGGAGATAAATGATGCTTCCCCAATCAATAGACTTCTGCGGCGCCCCTGAATGTGAGAATGCCTTGCTCGTTTTGAATGAGGGATCAAGACAACAATCATGGTTTCCAGCTATTATAACCTTGTGCTGATGTGGTAATGTATTCAGCCAGTCAAGAACTTGCTGGAGCTCGTCTTGTGAGCCAGACTGGGTGAGGTCCCCGGAGTGTAGCAGAATATCGCCATCGGGTATATGCGGCCTAGTCATATGGGTGTCAGAGATGCACACGACAGTGATGGCTTTATCTGATATCGTGGCTATTGGTCGAGTAGGAATCGAGGATCTCCATTCGTAAATGAGGCTTGCAAGGAAAGATATAGGAGAAGTAATGAACCGATTCCACCTGGTAGGTACTGGACGGCGAACTAGGGCGTCGAGGCCACCATTCCGTCTCCATACCATAGTCTACGGCCAGACTTCGGGGATTTCTGGGATGATCGTAAAAATTGATGGCTATGTCTATTATATCGGAGGGATAAATAGAGATTTATTCCCCAGTAGACGACTACTTCTCGAGTAGAGCCGTTCACAGGTACTGCCACCTGTCATTTTCCAGCTCTAACTGTGTAACGCGTATTTACAGGTTGTTTGGCATGGCGGCCGCTGTCCAATGGAAGAAGTCTGGAATTTTGTCAAGAATCTGCGGATAAATAATGATCCGCGGCTCTAGCCGCCGCCTAGCCGCTGTAGCCCTACCCTGACTTGAGGAGGTTGCAAGTTTCGACATCATCGGCATCAACAAGCAATTTGCCTGGACGCGGGCCTGCTGAGTTGAAAGTTTTTAAATGAGATTACCTGGAACAATTATTGCCTTGGCCCAAGCCCTAAAGATGCCACTTCTACCTCGAAGCTATCCCGTCTGAAAGTGAAATGAAATTCGCGACTGACTTTCATGTTCGGACAACAGGGCTGCCTCGACGAGTACTTTGTACTACTATGATTGTAGTCCATGGGTTACGCTTTTGAGACACTCTAAATATATCAAATACCCTTCTTTTAGCACTGACTGAAATATTTAACCGACAATGCTGGCTCTATCGCTGCGACGTGGATACCCAATCTCACCATATGCCCGACTCTTTCTTCGTAGCCCCATTGCCATGCAACCCATATGCGATCACTATCCGGCGGGTGTACTTTTGCATTGAGCCACTAAAATATGCGCTGTATGAATGCTATCCTTGTTACATTGATGCCTCGACGACATTTATGCGATTTGCGCAATAACAGAAAGAAAGAAAGAATTGGACGGTATATAGATATTCCCAACGGAATCCTATATGAACTCCAATTCTACCCTTTTGGATTCTCTGGCTTACTTATGCAATTTCAACACGCTCCATTCCTATAAAGAATCATATCCATATTCCCATGACATCCTCACTCGTCGGGCATCCCAGCTCCTAGGCATCATGAAAATATACTTCTTTGCAAGCCTTTTATTCCTCTCAAACGTGACGACTTTATATGCATTTCCTGCATCTGACAGCACTTGTTCAGCCTCGAAGAAATGCAAAGTCGGCTGCTGTAGCAAGTTTGGCAGCTGTGGATTTGGGCCTGATTTCTGCGGACCCAAAGTATGCGTATCTGGCTGTGACGCAAAGGCAGAGTGTGGAAGTAAGTACTATGTCAACGGCATATATTAACATCGAAGATTTAAGATTTATTGGGTGTTTAATGATCCACTTGTTTTCTATCATTTTACCTGCCTTTTCACTTAGAACATAGGCAACTGGTGGTTTATATCTACACTCTCTTCTCTACACAGGCTAACGGTTTACTAGAGTATGCACCAAAGGGGCAAGAAAAGTGTCCATTGAATGTATGCTGTTCTAAATGGGGGTGCGATTTTATTCCAGGCACACATTGGCTCGCTGTTCCGTTATCTTGCAAAACTAATATGTACTGATACAGGTTCTGTGGTACCTCCGAGGAGTTCTGTGGCAAAGGATGTGCCAATGGATGCGATAAGGTCAAAACGCCGTAAGCCTTACCTATTATAAAATAACGCCGAACTTTGTTCCTGATAGGACCTGGACTCAGATCATGCGCGGGCGGCGCCTCTGCCACGAAACGCTACGTGGGATACTTTGAAGGTTGGAATCATGAGCATCCATGCGATACTATCCATCCTTCACATATAAACTACAAACCCTGGACGGTATAACCCTCCATACCCCCCCCCAATTTCCAAAATAATAGCTAATATAAAAACAGCATCTTAACTATGCATTCGCTACCATCAATCCAGACCATACCCTTGGTACAATGGGCTATTACGCCGATGAGTTTTACCGTGCTTTTACGAATTTGAAAACCAAGAAGCCATCCTTAAAATGTTTTCTGTCCGTTGGAGGATGGGATGCCGGTGGCAAAGTGTTTTCCGTCATGGCAAGCTCTGCTGCTTCTCGAAAAGTTTTTATTGACTCAGTCATTAAAACATTGGAAATGTACGGGTTTGATGGTCTTGATATCGACTGGGAATATCCCGTGGCTGACGATCGCGGTAATTTCTCTATCCTCATCGCACTCCTTACTGTGGCTTTGAAGATAGCTTACGTCTTTCTGTACAGGCGGCTCTAAGGCGGATTACGAGAACTATGTCTTGCTTTTAAGAGAGCTGAAAGATGCTTTTGGGACAAAGTATGGCCTCAGCATGGCAATCCCAGCTTCCTACTGTTAGTAAAGATGGCCCTAACTGAATCCTCTGGGTGTTATGGGATAGATAGTTTATCAAACTGACCAATCTCAATAGGGTATCTCAGAGGGTTTGATCTCAAGAACATGGTAAAGTATGTTGATTGGTTCAATGTCATGAGCTATGACATTCACGGTACCTGGGATGGCCATAGCGAATGGACAAAAGAAGTTATCAACCCACATACAAACTTGACTGGTAAGACTACGCGGCACTATAGTCAACCTTTTTCCTTTTTCTAATGCTTGTATTAACTCATTGACTGCAGAAATATCTGCCGGTCTAGATTTACTATGGCGTAATTCTGTTCCTCCGGGAAAGGTGTTATTGGGACTCGGCTTTTATGGACGTTCCTTCACTCTAGGCGATCCCAGATGTAACAGCCCCGGCTGTTCATTCAAAAGGACGGGAGATGAAAATTCCGGCGGAGCTCGTCCAGGTCGTTGTACTCTGAACAGTGGGACGCTCTCCAATTATGAAATTAACAGAATTCTCAAAGCAAAATCACCAGAACTAGTTTACAACGATGAGGCGGGAGTCAATTGGATTACCTGGGATAGTGATCAATGGTAAGACTGCCTTTAAACTCCCTTTGGAGGTGCGGAATATTGCTGAAAGAGACTTAAAATAGGGTTTCCTTCGACGATGGAAGAACACTGAAGCAAAAGGCTTCCTTTGCAAATAACTTGTGCCTGGGAGGCACGTTTGCTTGGGCTCTAGATCTTGGAGGTCCGGGCACCATGAGCCGACCAGATGAGCTTAATGGGAACACATTAAGCCTTGATGGAGCTGACCTAGAAGGGGGTGATAGCGGCTCTGGAGATGTTTATATCTCCCCCGAGATATACAAGGTCGACAAGCCTGGAATTGCGTGTATACCTCCATGTACCTTCATCATGCCCCGGCTAACACTTGATGAGGTCACTACCATTACATTCCCCCCTTACACAACCTCCCTGGAAGTCTTATGGTGGACAGCTCAAGCTATAACTCTCCCTGGCGGTGCGATCTCTAGCTCCATTGGGTCCGTAAGGACGATCCAGTCAACGACTATCAGTATTCCGCCGCTCACAACATCTGTCCTTGATATGTGGCATTGGCCGGTTACTCAAACAGATATATCCTCAACAACATACGCAGTAATCAGCAGCATTTTGCCGCCCCCGTTTATGATAACTAACAGCGTGCCCGCAGGAGCTGTAGCTCCTCCGCAGAATACAGGAAGCGGCCATCAAGCTGGACAACCCGAGGTACCTCACAGTGGCCAACCTATTCGTGATGGTAAGCAGCTTACTCAAGCCGGCGGTCAACTTACTCAAGGGACTACTCAACCTTCTCGAGGGGCCAGTCAACTAACCCAAGGGGGTGGTCAACTTACTCACGGGGGTGATCAACCCACTCAAGGGGGCGGTCAACCAACTCAAGATAATAAGCAGTCTATTAATAACAATGATCAAGCTGGCAGGGGTAGTGTCCAGCTTTCTAATAATGGACAACCTACACATGGCGATAGCCGGCCTACACCAGGTCGTAGGCCCGATACCTCTACTACCAAAGATCTGCTCTCTCGAGAATCAAGTGAGGCTGCCAAAAACACTTTTGACGGACATACCACCCAACCTAACCCAAATCCACATAATAACCCAACTTCCTCTCCAGGTGACAGGCAAAGCACTCCGTCAAATACAGGCCATGCTACCGAGCGGCCAACCACTGGAGCCCCGCCTCGGATGTCTGATAAAGCCACAGATAATCCCACAAATGGCCACAATTCACACCCAACATCAAACCAGAAATCCGATTCCAGCACGGATATTGTTATTATCCCTTTCCCAGGTGGCAAAGTTTCCCATAAAGGAGGGAGTTTTCCAACCCCTCCTCCGGGATCTCGAATGTTCACACCAAAACCATACCCACTTAGTTCAGTTCGTGACAATGGGAAGCTTCCAACAGTGTCGTTTACCAGTGGGCCTCCTAGCCCTACATGTACAAAGGACTGTGGAAAGAAATGCAAAGGGGCATTTTGTGACTGCAAAGACAAAGACTGCACTAACCATGGGAAAGACTTTATTGACCCGAATGATCCTGACCCTCCCAAGGACATGGATCGTCGAAAATGTATTGTTCCGCAGTGCGAAGATGGGAATTGTAAACCGGGGAACCTTTGCAGCAACTTCGATTGTGTTGGTCCTGACTGTCATGATGGAATTTGTCTCGGCCCGAACTGTGCCAGGCTACCTTGTCTAGGGAAGAACTGTCTACCAGGGTGTAAGGGACCGGGATGCAAATCACCCGGATGCATCGGCGAATGCAATGACAATGGAGAATGTATTCACTCTCACTGCATGAACTTTGGCTGTACCGGCGTCGACTGCTTACCACCTTGCCTTGGATGCCCACCTGTCTGTAAAGGTCCCCGCTGCAGGGCCTTTAAATGCCAGGGAAAGGGATGCAAAAACGGATTCTGTACTGGATCTGAATGCAAACAGGACACTGATGACTGCGAAAGACCAGATACCGCGCCCAGATGCACAGAATCTATCTATAATTTTAAACGGAGTGAATCGGTATTCTCCAGCACTACCAAGACTAAATGTTCAACCGTGACGGCCTGCTCAGTGGAAGAAACCACGGTCACCAAATCTACCACCGTTGATAAAGAGAAAGTTCTCACTATTAACGAACACTACCCGGTTCATACGCTTCTGTCCAACGAGAAATACCAATCCATTGCGAATAGCATTCATAAAGCACAAACAAAGCGGGATAAATCTCGGTTTGGACCTACTTCTACCACCAAGGAGGAACCATCTCGGACGGTGACAGTGACCCCTCCTCCAACCTTCACTACCGCACACGTCCAAGACCAGGGCGATCTCCGTTGCGATAATGACGGAAACGGTGTGGCTGATCGCAAAGAATTAATTCTTGGCATAAATTTCTTCTGCCGCAAGTATGACAGGTACAGATTTGCCGGTGATGAGGTTGGAGTATGGAAGGACAGAACGTCTCCCGCAGTTCTTGTCCGTGGGGACTGCAGCAAGGGGAAGTGCAAATCCTACGTCACGTTCCGGATAGGCAGAGAAAAAGATCGCAAAGGCTGTCCGGGGGATTTTGTTGTTAGTGGTCGTGGTGATGTCGACGACCAGTGTGGACAGAACTTCCGACAGATAGTGGACAGATGTCACACGTCAGGAGAGAATCATAAGGGAGGAGGCTTTTTTACGACCAAGTGCGAAACGTGGCTCATCAATATCCGCACGAACAGTTACCAGAAATACAAAAAGGAACAGTGGGAAGCGACACTAAAGGTTAACCATGCACCTCCGAATTTGCGTGACCCACAATGGGATGATTACTTTCCGGGCGTGGTCGGGGAGCCTCCTCAGGATGAATGAGCATAGATAGTAGGTAGAAACTCAGCGAAGCGTTGCCTGACACCACTTCTTTCACTTCTCAGGGAATGATATATAGAGAGGAATAATTTCGGGGAGTGAATTGAATTGACCATGTTATGCCGACCCCAGCGCAGAGCATCGACTACCAATTTGCCTAAGATACTCCCTGGTGAGCGTTCAAATTTGGTCAATGCCGATCAATTAGGACGTAGCTTACATAACTAGTTAATTAAGCCACTGAAGCGCCCGAGAGGCTGAGACAACTTCAGGAGTTTCGTTATTTTAAAAGCGGTCGAAAAGATTTTTCCAGCAAACATCAGCAACCATCGTTCATCTGGCGCAGTCACTCGCTTTGTACAGAGTATTTATATCTATTCTCTCGCTTTCTATCGCGTTAATATACCAGCCATGGCCTCTACCACCTCCTCTGGCCCAATGCCGTCCAACACTGCCCTCTGCGGCACCCCTACGCAGTATGACCTCCCAATCAGTGACGTCGCCTGCGGTGTCCCAAACCAAAAGAACAACCGCGACCTCATGAAGATGTGCTGCAACGGCGCTCCTGTCGTTGCCTACGATAACGGCTGCGCTTTGTACTGTCTAGCATACAAGCAGAGCGCTAAGGACCTCACATCCTGCCTCTTCGATAAAAAGATCCCTTACCACGAGGCTTGGTGCAACAGCAAAAACGTGAACGAGACTGCCACCCAGACCAGCCTCCCCAGCGAGACTGGCTCTCCCAGCGGGTCGTCCTCTCCAACCTCCGCGACCGGGACTGGCGCTCCAAAACCTACTGGCAACTCTGCTCCTGCCGCTCGTTTCAGCACCGCTTTCGCCGTCATCTTTACTGTCGGCATTGTTGTTGGCATCATGGTGTAATAAACCCGACAATCGCGTCCATTATTCGGTGATAATGCTTCAATAATGCCGGAGGGTTGTGTGTTTAGTTTTTTTTTTTTTTTTTTAATCGCTGGTTCTCAGGATTCAGTTGCTGGACCGTCTTACACCTTTTCCTTCTTGTGTATTCCATATTTATTTTGCTATCGGTTCCTGGGCCTTGCTGCGATCATAAGCCGCAGTACATAATTGTTGATACTATATAATACGCTGGAAATACGATCTGACTATCTATACTTATATATCAATGACGCCAACAGCAGGCATCATAGCCAGCTTCTATCTATACAAAGTCTGGGGTTGGTATCCACTCGGACTGGGAGATCCGACAGGTTGATACCCCAAGCCAAATTCTATGGATGGACCCATAGTTAGTGCTATCCCAGCTATTATTACTCCCTATGTATATCCTCATCATCTTAGCAACGAAGCTTTTCCGGTAACCCGTAACTATCATATAACCTTGATGGGCGTTGGTAAACTGCCAGCTAGTTAACTAGTCATGCTAACCTATGTGTCAAGCCAGCGACGAACAAAACCCGCGTCGCGCCCTGGCCGGAATAACTAAGCCCAGCCAAGGACGTGCTGTCAAGCTTGTCACAGCCCTCTAGCAGCCAGATACCGTCACCTGAAGCTACCTACAAAGCGTTGCTATGCTCCGTACCTCCTCATATAAACAAGGATAGGGGGGAAAGGGGAAAAGGGGCTATGTAACCCCGGGGCAGGGGGCTCGCCTGCGGTCATGTGATGGACGGCCTTAAACAATCAAAAACACCCGCCGAACTTCCAACGTCAACGAAAGACTCAAACGACGTCGGGCATCCTCGAGGGCTGATTCTACTAGCCACAATCACCCTTAGACCAAGGGGAGAGCTGGCATAGGCATTCTACTCGGTATGGGAATGCCTGTGTCCTAGTCGCCAACCGTATTGCTTATCGCTCCTGCGCTTCGTTGGCCCAATGCCTACATAAGGCTGCCCGAGTTTGCCTCACCTCTGCTACCTCATTCACATCCTATTATTCACCGAAGAAAGACGTCACAATAGAAGAACATGGCTACAAAGTTCTCAGTTCTCTGTCGTCGAGCTCGCTCTTAAGGATTTTATCTGTTACCAGCCTAGTTGATAGCTCTGGTTATTCTATCCATGTGGACATCGTTACAACAGCTCACAGACGATATTTGGCCACCTTTACAGTTCCATGATCCAAGACAAGCTTCGTTTAGATACTTAATGTTGATGATGCTTTCGAGGTGAGGCGTTTCAAGGACAGGCGTGGCGCTCTCCTAGTTCGCAGTCTTATCTCGCGTATACATCCACACACAAACTCTTGTATGATAGCAGCAATGGCACCGGGTGGCTCGGCAGCGGCAGGGGAATATCTCAGCGCTAAGCCTCCAAACAACAACTCCACCAGCGCAGAATCGGTTAACACATATGTCTCGAGCGATGCTTCGGTGCATGAAACTACGACCGAACCTCGAGTTGAAGTTGTTGAGGAAAGGCGTGAGGTTATCCCCTCGAATGCAGTCCCTTTCCACTCCTCCAAGTTTCGGCAACTTGTTCCCTTCATCCAGAAGGCTCATGGTCAGACATGACGATACCACCCTGGATGGAAATATGAACCTGCGGGTCACCACCCTGGCAGCGGAGTCCCCGGGGCGCCAGGATGAAACGATACTGTTCCACCTGCGCATGTACGATCTCCATGATAAGAAATTCTCACTCCGTCGATACTGTCGGGATTCAAGAAGGGAAGTCTGTCATTCCCTGAGAAAACCACAGGTGCCCAAATCGAGACCGGGGTCGTCTAGCCACAAACACATGAGCAATCCGATTTCAGGGTTCCTTTCTCATGCAGGTGCGGGCACGAGACCTTCGAAGGGCCTGAGAAGACCAGACTCGGGATATAAATCTGGATTGGATGACGACGAGCCCATTGGCAGTGGGAAGTATGCGGGGTCGATATATACTCCTAACCGGCCCCCTTCTGCCAATGTCATCCAGTTGGAGTTTTCCAATTATGCACATGTAGAGCTCAAGAGACGCGGGTCTACCGGTTCCCGCCGGTATGAGTTCGAGTACTGGGATGCAAAATACCAATGGAAAAAGGTGACTCGCAATGACGGTCCGTCCAAAGAGGTCTCATATCACCTCTACCACCAGGCAGCATCAAACCCCGTCGCACACATCATTCCTGAGCCGTTGATACCTAGAGAGCTCTCCATCGAGGCGAGGAAAGGTGCATGGGTTCCGTCGTCATCGATGTGGATTAACGACCCAACCCTTTACGAAAAGATGAAAGATGTTGCTGAGTGAGTACAACCACCCAACCATAAAGCCTGGTACACTTCATATAACCCTCCATTCTTCCTCAGAGCTGCTAGCTGATAGCTTCTCGCTTAATCTTCTCTTCTAGCGTAATCATCGCGACTGGTCTCGTGGCGTTTGTAGATGACTGCATTGAACGAAGATGGCACTCGAGGCGAACTTCCCATCATGCATCACCCATGGCTTCTTCGTTCATGAGAAGCGTGGAGCCCGTCACTTCGACGAAGTTCATCGACAAGGTTTTTCACCGACGGAGCTCAACCGGATCGAACAACGCAGGCTCCCTCAGAGAGATGCTAAAGTCGATCAGTCAAGGGGCAACATATTGACGAAGATTTACTAACGATAATTCGAAAACTGATGTATCACGACTTTCGCCTTGCTGTACATTTTCTTCCTTCGCCTTCTTCTCAAAATTGTCTTATTATCCTGGAGGAGCCATGGTACTTTCTCGGGTTGGGTTGGATCAGAACATCGAAACCCATGGTTCCATTTCTCGCTTCGACTTCGATCTATCTGTGGTCCTCATTTTCCTCTTCCGCTTTCCCCTTCGGATTTTTTCATTTTTTTCTTTCCTTATTTTTTTTATTTTTATTTTTTATTTTGGCAATTTGTCTCTGGTTCACAGGCAATGATGTGCATCGTTTACCAGGATGTCCCCCCTAGAATATTTAAATACTTGGATGTCAATTGGGTAAAAAAAAGAACATTGCTCATCCATGCAAGCGCTGTACCATCTATTTATTATTCAATCGAAGCTATCGGCTCCTCGCCTTTACATTGGCTACTTATCTTTGCCTGGCGTCCAATCCATCGGGGAATTTTTTTTTTGATCCGCCCTAAAAACAAAAACCAGCCAGATGTCACGATGCAATGCAATTAGCAAAACGAATGAGCTCGTGAAATTCCTACCCGACCAGTCAAAACATCACATTGACCAAAAGGAACAACTCGAATTTCCATCCCAAAGGGGCAAAAGAGGAAAACAGAAATGACTCAAGGGTGCAGCCAAATCCCGTCCAACTGCAGATATTCCTCTGCTGACCGAACTATGATCCGGTTAAGTCAGTGGAATTATTCAAAAGCTGTCGTGCTGAGGATGCAGGCATGAATGCCCAACCAAGACGAAGTGCAAAGAAAAGAGAGAAAGCAGTGAATCAGCACAGCAAAAAGCATTCAAGCCTTCCCTGGCCTGCAAACGTCTCTTCCTAAGGGCTCCATCTCTCTCGTTCCCCCCGTTGGTGCCGCGTCTCGCTGCAAGTCGGCCTGGCTGGAACTGCAGCAGGCAAGCGACTTGCTTCATTTTACTCGAAGGACGTTTGCCTTGACGTGCCTTGGCCGTCTTGTCTTGTGTGCATCTCTCTTCCTTTTCTTTTTTTTTTCTATCTACGTTTCTTTTCCTAAACTGCGTTCTTCCCTTCTTCTTTTTTTCTTTTCTTTTCTTTTCTTTTCTTTTCTTTTCTTTTCTTTTTGAGCATGATGGAGCAAGATGTGTGAGAACCTCCATCCCATATTCCCTGCGGTTTCTCTGCATACCTCTTGCTCCACCCTTCCATCAGGAGTCCAATCCGGATCTGGATTGCACATTTTAGTCAGTCTTGATGCTGACGGACCAGCCACATTTCACGCCTCACGATTTGGCTCCCTGCGGTGGCCTAGGGTTCGATGCTGGGTGCTCACGCAGGGCGAGCTACCACTATTCGGCCTGACTGGACGCAGCGCCGAGATTAAAGATGTCAGTCAGCAAGTGATGGGGGATGGTTATTATTTTTCCTTTTTTGTCCATCCTGTCTGGTTCTTGACCAGATGCTTGCTTACTCGATACATTTGACTTCATTCGGAGCATCTTTGCCTCTCTGCTCTAGTGTACCCAACCGCTCCGCCTCGTTTGGTCCTTTCCCAGGCATATTATAGTCCGCACTCCAATTTTAAGTTGGTAGTTATTTTGGAGATGGGCTTCGATGCCTCACCTTTTTTTTCCTCCCCCCCTCGCTGTTCGGCTCGGCTCTCTTCTTTTGGGTCTATTTCCCTTATTCGCTTGCACGCTGATGAGTTGGCAGATACATGCTGGATCCTCTTGTGGGTGATCTACGCTGCCCAACTAACTCAACCCGTTCCTAGGGGAAAATTCTCTAGGTACAGATGAGCCGTGGCATGGTCCATGTTCTCGATACATGTGTATGTGCGTATGTGAAAGGGGAAAATGGGGGAAGGCACGCAAACCGTCTATAGGAATGAATACCTAACACGGAGCGGACGGCTAAATAGCAACCCCATCCATCCCCTCGAGGACCTCCTACCCTGTTTCTGGCTAATCCATGGATTGTTGCTCACTATGGGTTTCAAGTTACCTATCAGTATCTATTCTACCCCTCCACTTCTTTTTTTTTCGTCCCTCTTCCCTTCTCTTGTTCGATATTCCCTTGCGAATCCCTCCTTTTGGGGGCCGCTTGTGGGCCCACCGGGTTGCCCACCGATAAGTCATACATACAGACTGACATGGCTCTTCTCAAGTCTGTTCTCCCTGCCCTCTCATAATTACTTCCAGTCTTCCCGGCCCTACCACAGGGTCTGGCTGCAATGCCGGCCGCTTGTACCATGCCGCCCTAGCACTGTTCCCCAGACAAATTCCCTGGCTAGTTAAGAATGGCAAAGCTGGCGTGCCTTCTGTGATTTCGTGGACAACCAGCTGCAGCGGGCCGGCCCATCTCCCCGTGTTCATCTCAACTCTCAATGGGTACCGTTTTTAATTTATACCTATCCCACCCCTCCTTCTCTGCAATTTTCTTTTTGACTTTTGCTATTTTTTCTCCTTGCTGCATCCATACGACATGTCCTAAAATCGGAAAATGGTGAGCTAGCCAGCAAAACAGCAGAATTTTCAAAACCTGTGGACCGCACCGCCGCCTAGCTTGTTACTGACTTGGTTGACACAAATCTCAAGAAGAAAACCTCACCCATGCATATGCCAACTCCATTCAAACGGCTTTGAAGACGAACCGCCCCTCCCCCGGCCCCCGGGCTTGCAGGAACGTCGTGATCCTCGACATCCTTGATTGTTCCATGCCCCCCCTTTTTCCTCATCGTTGGCAAGTTTCCTGTGACTCTGCTGTCCTGTGTTACTTTATAGCGAGCTTCGTTTCCATGATATATATATATATACATATACATATATATAAATATCTTTATATATTCGCCCGTCCAGAATTGAAAATTCTCACAAACCCAGACAAAAACCAGCCCTTTTCGACCAAAGACATTTTTCCCACCTCTACTACAAATTGTTTATTATACGAACACCACATACGTCGTTTTCGACTGTTTGCTTTTTCCATTATTATTTAGATTCGAGCTATAGCGTTCACCACAGTGAGTTATATCACCTTTCCCGTCCTACGAGGAGTGCTTGTGGGGTTGAGCCACGGCTGTCCAGACATAAGCCGATACTAATATGAACCCTTTCTCTCTCTGCCCTCAGGACCATGGCTTCCAACGGTGGTACTGCTCGTGTGTCATGGCAAGAGAAGCTCAGTGGTGCGTCAATTGTCCTGGAATACGTCTTGAGGCGTCCTTTTTTATCTAACTTGATTATCAAAACCAGAGCACTGCAGACAGTCGAAACTCCAAGCTCCCGTCTTCAATCTCGTCTCGGACCGCCGAGGTAGCTATTTTACTATTTACCCTCTCTTCTAGCCTCGAACGCCTTCTCTTTCCGCTTATTTCTCTCCTATATACACGTCTATATGTGTATATGACCCTCCTGTTTTCCATACAAGATAGCACGACCCGGTCACCCAACAGACTCTTCTTTTTCCCTAAAATTTGGTGACAAAAAAGAGACGAACTTCCAAGTTAACTCTCTTCTTCTTCCTCCTTCTTCCAGGCGGCCGCACAGCATGGTCTAGCAGCGTGAGCATCCAGGGATCGAGCTTTTCAGCCCGCTACTTCTATGCTGGAGAATACATCAACAACGCCAAAGAGGACGCAGCCGAAGTGGCCTTTACCCAGCTGAACTCGCAGCCTCGGTTGGCTACCGCCCTGCCGGGACAGCTGTATGCGCAGCAAAAGTAGCCACGATGTCGGGGCTTTTTTATTCGGTGTCCCTAGGAGCGCCCACTATCACTGCGTTTTTGTGGCGCTAGCGGGAGCTCAAGGGGTGGCTGGACGGGTGTTGATCTTACACCATAAACTATTTGGTTGCTCAACGTCTGCTGGGCACCGTTACGGAATGATTTACGGATTATGTCCTCTTACTTTTTTTCTTCTTATTCCATTACGCAACACCCTGAACCATGAGGATGCTGTCCTCGGTGTACGTTTTCAGAGACGTTATTTCGATGCTATTGACGTTCTTATTGGCATTTATTTGGATATATATATATACAACCGAGCCTTGGGAAGGTAGGTGTATAAAACAGTTCGGGCATTGCTTTTGCAATTATTATTATTATTACCTTTATTTTGGCAGGAAATTGGCGGCTATTTCATTTAACTCCCACTGACTTCTTATATTTTCACTGACCCTTTAACTGAACCCCCTTTTCTTTTTCTGCGTCTCTTTCTGACTCTTACCTGCCTGTCTTGTCCCCTCGAATCGATTTTCCTAATTTTGTTCATTTTCCTCCTCCGGCTAGCCGCAACCTCGAAAATGGAGATTTAGGTTGCGTGTTTCTCGAAGCCCTCTCCTTTCCGCTCCCGATGTTTTAATCCGGACGAGGGGAGGGATGCCCTGAGAGAATCGGATGCAAGGTTGGAAGTGCCAGGATTGTGGACGGGTATTTCTCTTCTTGCCCCCCCCTCCGGGAGGGATATGACCACCTAGGTATTAAATCAGACAAAAAATGCAAGCAGCCCATGACAATATGCACACTCTTCTCGTCATCACCGTCCCTCTCTCCTGTCGTCTGCTTGTCCTCTCCCCACAGGTTCATGGGAGCATGTCCGGATAAGTACAACTTCCCGGCCGGAAGTCCGCCGTCCAACGGCGTCCTGGAGATGGCCAGCTGTGTAATTATATAAGTAGCAAGTCCAGACGTCAGAGAAGCTGCATGACAGGCCAGGGATTGTTGCCTACCGTGCATTAACTTCTCGTCACTTGATATCATGGATGTATCCATATACTTAGCTACTCCGTCTGCAGCGTTAGAGGGTAGAACAGACAGACAGACACGCTGCATGACATCACCCACCACCGTCGTCGTCGTTCACCACCACCACCAGCAACGTCTGCCTGCCTGCTGCGTTTCTTTTTCCATTCTGACAGTTGGTTAGTTATATTTGCTTCTGTGAATTATGGTTTCGGAGGCGCAGGAAAAGGCCGCCGACGGTCCACCACTAGCAACGACGAGGCCGGGGGTGCACCGCAGTGTAGTTTGTGTGTGTTAGCTAGTTAGTGGTAGTGTGTGTTAATTGGTGGTAGTGTATGTGTGTGAGTGTGTGTGGTGTGTCTGTCTGTGTGTCGTCGTTGTGTTGTTGTTGACTAACGGGCTAGTGCGTGCGGCAAAGACTTTTTGATGCCTCGGCCATGGCGACCGAATCCTTGCATCGCCCGCACACCAGCAGCGAACCTCGAACGGCCAACAGCAACGCCCATCTCACCCGCCCCGTCTGCCTCGCCCTCGTCTCCCTCGTCCGAAGCAGCAGCAGAGCAGCAGCAGCAGCAGCTCTGGCCTAGCATGCAGGCGTGCGATCGCTGCCATCGCCGCAAATCGCGATGTGACAAGCAGGTGCCTGTCTGCGGTCCCTGTCGGAAGGCCAACGTCGCCTGCGTCTACACTGACCGGTCCAAGGAGCCTACGTATCGCAAAGAAGTCGTGGAACGCCTGGAGCGGCGTTTGAGACAGTGTGAAGCAACCAATCGTGCGCTGGCTGCGAGGCTGGCGGCGGCACAGAGCGAGAGCAGCAACGCCGGTAACGGCTCTGAGGTCCCAGCATCAAGGCAGAGCCCCAGTCTCGATGCCAGCGGCGGCAGCCCTGGTCAGCAGCAGCAGCAGCAGCATCAGCAACAGCAGCAACAGCAACGGCCGAAGCAAGAGGGTGACAATGAAGTGACGGATGAGGTCTCGTTTCTCTCGCTGACCGCTGGCGGTGACCGTCAGTTCCTAGGCTCCGGCAGCGGCGTGCTCTTCGCCAACCTCGTCAGAGCCACCGTTGATGCTGCTCCAGTCCCGATATCGACGCCGGCAAGGGCCTCGTTCACTCCGCGAGCGTCACATCCAGAGAATCTGGCCCGCGGTGGCAGCATTGGCAGTGCTTTCTCAGTTGGTTCGCCTGCTGCAAAGTCGGAGACATATCAAATCCCGCCGGAGCCGTTTGCGCGCGACCTTCACCATGCATACTTCGAGCACGACTATCTTTGCTACCCGTTCCTGCATCGACCGACTGTCCTCGCGGCCTTTGAGCAGATATACAGTGACCCGTCCGTCTTGGATCGGGATGTCTTCTCGTGCTTCATCTTCTACATGATCCTTGCGATCTCGTCCGTAGACTATCACAAATTCGATTGGCAGACCCGGCCTGATGCTGAGAATTTCCATGTTGTTGCCCTGTCGAAGCTGACCGAAGTGCTACAGCTGGGAGGAATCAAGCCTCTGCAGGCCATCTTGCTGCTCTGCCAGTACCGGATGAGAAGCCCCATCCAGGATACCTCCGCGAGTACGTACAGAAACCGTTTCTGCATGCATACAGTTTTCCCACACGGACTAAAACTGAGCTGACTTGAAAATAGGCATGTGGCACCTGGTAGGAGTTGCCTGTCGCATATGCATTGAGCAAGGCCTTCATCGAGAATCAACGTATCCTCCCCGGACACCGTCAGATCGGATGGAGACTGACTCGCCGAGTAACACGGTTCGTGCGGAGGTGGGCCGGCGTTGCTTCTTCTGTGTCATTGCCATGGACCGGTACGTCCTCTTGACATGAATTAAACACACACAAAAAAGTGTACAACGTCCATGTATTTGCTAACAATTCGTAGTGTCGTGAGCAATACTCTTGGTCGTCCTTTTGGGATACGCCTATCAGATACAGATACGGCATTGCCTGATCCTCAATATGACCTCGAGGTAAACCCGCCTGAAAGCAGCTTCCACCCAACTACGGATAGTTTCTCTCGCACTGCCCTCTTCGTACACATAGTCCGGTACCGGATCATCTGTGGTAAAATCCTATTCTCCATGGATAACGGCCAGTCGGGATCTCAAGAATCAAACGAAGCCTCCGCCCTGTCTAAGCGTGACAGCTTAGCAGCAGAACTCGAACAGTGGCGACATGACACTGCCTCGCTCAGCTTGCCAGCTGTGGACTTGTCCAGCACAATACCCGGTGACAGATCAAGTTTCCGCGCTCACGAGTGGTATGAGCTACTGTATTACAATGCACTGCTGATGCTGTACCGCCCTTCCCCAGCGCTGCCGGCGATATCGTCCACAGTACCTACCGCAATACAGACCATCTTTACTGCGGCCAAGCAGTCAATCACCCTATATGCGCATCTTCACCGCTCCAGGCGGATCAATTACACCTGGATCACCCTCCATGCCGTGTTCATGGCAGGCCTCTCATACATCTATGCTGTTGGCCGCCATTTCCGTGCAAAGCGGAGATTAGCAATGGGCGGACCGGCCGGGGTAATGCTCGACGAAGACCCTTCGATAATCGAAATTGTCAACGAAACCCGGGCCTGTTCGACCGTGCTAGTCGCTGTTTCCGAAAGATGGAGCGCCATTCGTCACTCGCATGAAGTCTTCCACCGTCTCAGCGATGCTGTGCTCTCAGATGCAATTGAGCTACTGAATAACCCACCACCAACTACATCAACATCAGCTTCGGGTACCCAGTCTCTTGTCTCACCCATGAAGATGGGCCCAATGACTTCCCCAACAAGTCTACCTACTTCTCATCTTTCGCCCATGGCCAACGCAGGTATGGACCAATGGCCTATCCCAGACACCAGTATGAGTCCTCAGTTAGCAGTTGACTCGGTGCTGCGAGACTGTTTCAGAGACCTCCAGCACATGAATGAGTATAGCTATGGAGATGATCCAATCTGCCGTCTCTCGCAGGACTGGCTCGGAGAGATTGGTGGAATGGCCCTGGATGCGGTTCATGTTTGGGGTGAATGAACACGGTGCAGTAATGGACTATACTTACTAACTCCGGGGCTCTAGCGTCTTTTCCAAAGCTCCCTGGTGATGACTGTAATTGCCTGGGAGCTCTTCTACAGTCCTGACGGAATCAATATGGGCTTGGAACCCCCAACCATGGGACGCCCTATATACGCTCACTTCGATGCGGCTTGCCTCGACATCCGGAAACTGCAATACAACCTACGACATTAATGATTTTCCTTGTGTGAGGATTGTGGCCTCGATCGTACCAATAGGCTATTTTCAGGACCTTGTCTATTCTTCATTGGCGATTTTTGGGTTTTTTCTGGATGCATATCAATTATCTTTAAGGCGGGTCAAGGCAACTACTGGTTAGATGTCGGTTGGAAGCTAGGAAACCTAGTTTGAGATAAGTATTGTTATATATAGACGATCACAATACACATCTTTCTTCCAACGAATCTGTATCTCTTCGGCTACAAGGATAGTTTGCGCATCCCAGCATTAAATTAGAGCATAAACCTTCTTTGTGCATAGAATATGCATAAGTCACGTGGAGATAAGAAGGGCCAGAACACCGCAAAAAAAGCATAAAACGTATCTTGCCAAAGGCTTTCAGGCCGAATGAGATGGAGTTGGACTCGACGCGTTTTGCCATGGATTCATGATATATATTCTGCATACGATCAATGAGATACATACGGCGCATAGTTTCCGCCGCTAAATCTACTGTATTCTCGCCACTACCGAAGAAAAGTACCTTGCTTGAGCTGTATGGTCAAGTTGTCATGGCTTCATCAAAGGCCTCCCTCTCCACAGAAGGGAAGGAGAGAAAGCCAATGTCCTCGGCCTTAACATTTGATCTTGAGTCTAAATGCTCTGTGAGATATACACTTATGCCCTGTTTCAATGTTTCTTCCGTGTATCAGCTCTTCAACTCCGCATGTGCTAATTCACTTGCCCTAGACCACAAAAGCCCGCGCGAGTACCCTCCACCTCCCCCACGGATCAGTCAAACTACCGATTTTCATGCCAGTTGCAACCCAAGCATCATTAAAAGGCCTAACACCGGACCAACTTGCACAGACAGGGTGCAAACTTTGCTTGAACAATACATATCATCTGGGTCTTAAGCCAGGACAAGCTGTGCTGGATGAGGTTGGGGGAGCGCATAGGTTTCAAGGGTGGAATGGTAACATTTTGACCGATAGTGGTGGGTAGGTTTATGTCTTTTTGAATATCTTTAACATTTACCCTGTCGGTACAGAAAATTCGGGCCGAATCCTGCCTTGGAACTTTGCGTGACTAACTTGTTTTACCCTCCCTGGTATAGGTTCCAGATGGTCTCTCTCTTGAAGCTTGCACAAGTAACGGAGGAGGGTGTACGATTCTTGAGCCCACACGATGGATCGCCAATGTACGCCACTGCACTCCATCTATCGGACTTCCAACGTTATTCTCTCTCGTTGGATGAGCGTTGACCGGTTCGATAGGTTACTCACGCCCGAGCACTCAATTTCCCTACAGAACTCCATAGGCTCCGACATAATTATGCAATTAGATGATGTCATTGCTACGACGTCCCCAGACCACGCAAGGATGCAGGAGGCAATGGAAAGGTCAGTACGTTGGCTGGACCGGTGCATAGATGCACATAAATACCCTGAAAGGCAAAACCTTTTCTGTATAATCCAGGGAGGACTTGACCTGGAAATGCGCCGTCAGTGCTGCGAGGAGATGGTAGCACGGAACACACCTGGAATCGCAATTGGCGGTCTATCTGGGGGAGAGGCGAAGGATGAATTTTGTAAAGTGTTAGTGACCTCCCATTCTTGTTTTGCATTGGGTGATGGCCCATCTGACTAAGGAGTGAACAGGGTCCACGCTTGCACTGATATGCTACCAACGAATAAGCCTCGATATGTTATGGGTGTGGTGAGCTTCCGGTTTCCTGACAACCCCAAGGCAGCTTCTGTCTAACGTCTCTCAGGGATACCAAGAAGATCTAGTAGTAGCTGTTGCTCTAGGCGCCGACATGTTTGATTGCGTTTTCCCGACTCGAACAGCGGTGAGTTATGCATTTTGTAGTTGCCTGCAAAATCTAAAACAAGGCTGACTTATGCTATAGCGTTTTGGAAATGCCTTGACACCATATGGTACTCTAGGCCTTCGCCGTGCCGGCTTCGCTCGTGATTTTAGGCCAATAGATGAAAATTGCAAATGCAAAACTTGTCGGCCTAAAGAGCAAGGCGGTCTTGGTATTACTAGAGCATACCTGCACCACCTTGCGGCGAAAGAGACCGTTGGAGCACACTTGTACGTGTGCAACCTATATTTCTATTCTTCCCTTCCTTTATGCTTCTTACTAACCACCTTGACAGTATAACCATGCATAATGTTCATTACCTGCTTGCATTGATGGACTCAGCTAGACAAGCAATTCTCGAAGATAGATACCCTCAATTTTTAAAGGAATTCTTTAGAAACCTTTACGGCGAGAAGTCAAAGATACCACAGTGGGCGGTTACTGCACTTCGTGGAGTTGGAGTGGATATAATGGAATAGAAATGGTTTTGAGTAATTAATATCTTTTATCTCAATAGATGCACTGATGAATACAAAGAGATATATTATTAATTATATAACTTATACCCAATATATGAGAATAGACTTGTATACTGTGGTGGGTTCCTCAGGGGCAAAAAATCCAACTCCGGAGAGGTGATTTTAGACATTGCTTTCATCAATTCTACAACCGATGCTCTGTTAGTGAGTCACCTCGCCGTGGAAGAGAGAATATCTACTCAATGCCTTACCTCTTTAACACATCTCAGCTAGAGGATAGTATTAGCCGGATGTTTCGAAATCAGGATGGGAATATTTACCATGCAAAATGTCGTGGCCTCAGCAGTTGCACCTGGACCAGCACAGTGATCTATGATACATTTTTTGTACTATACAACACATCTATCAGTATTGAAATGCGTGTACCCCTCTAGGAAACAATATGTGCTGCTTACCGCGGTGTAGTCCTAAATTCAGGAGAATTGGATACCTGGTCAGCTGCCAGATCTTCATACGTATCACTCCCCAGGAAGAACAACTTACAGCCATTGTCACCCCAGAAAAGGCGGTGATGGCAACGAGGAAAGGGGTGAATCGCATATTTGTATTTTGCTTGGATCAGGGATTTTGAATCATTTCTGTAAAGGGGGGGGTTTGGGGTACCAAGCTTTTATATTGCTCTGGGCGCCAGTGTGATTAGTACAGTGTGACTAACGAAACCTGGAGGAAGATTAATAGGCTAAATCATGCTATCACAAGGCGTTTTCCAAGTGTGATGATACTCTGTTCCATCCCCAGTCTCCTGATGATGTCTTTCTGTACTACGTGAAAAGTAGTGGAACACTAACAAGCACTCTTACAGTTGCCACTGTGACAGATGACTACCCAGGGTTACTCAATGCCAAAGCAAGTTATCAACTACGCAAACTAGGTGTTTGAGAAACCCACACTCCACTTTTTGTTTGGGCCTTTGTAGCTATCTAGAAGTTACTCAGAACTGCAAGACCCTTACACTGATCAGCAAGGCGCCTCCCAGGGTGCTTAACTTGTGATATTTGCCTTCTAACTCTAAACTATTTAAAGTTCGCTGATCAACCTAATCTCACTGTGACCATCTAATCTGATAAGATAAGATCAAATGTTATAATTATTGCTGCACTCTATACTATCGAGTTGGTTACCTGGAATTCAAGTATTCTCGAAGTTATTGTCAACAGACATATACTCACCCGATGTGATTATTTGGTTGGCCATCACAAAAACTATGTATGGTATACATTATTGTCATGCTGTAATTCCATTAAAAATTGAAATGAATAACGCAATTAAATAGCAGCCAGGGCATTTATTATTTAACTACAACAGCTTCTAAGGATATAACTTATTGCCATCGTAAACTTTTATATTACGCAAAAAAATTGTAATCCTCAATAGAGATTATCACTGTAAGGCTGTCTAGGTAATATCAAATCTAAGTCTAATCGATATCTTGAATGGGTAACGCCAGGAAAGGCAGACAATCTAGGGATAATAGAAATACCATAATTCGAATTGTTGAGGGGTTTCCGCGCATATATCTAGTAGATCTTCAAGAATAGACATGAATATCCAATGGCCATTCGGGCGAAGGGCTAATTAGTTATTTAAACCCGCACTTATTCTATAACGCGTGCCGAAACATATCTTATCAGATTGCCGGACCATTAGAGATTATTTTTGTGTGTTTGACTAAAATGCATATATAGCAAAGCCTCTAGGCTCTTAGTTGAGGGCAGACGTCGATATCTCTCTGCTATCTAGTGCTGAGATACGGCCCAGGGTATTTCCTTTATTCTTGCAGGTCATACCAAGTAACCGAGGAGAGACCACACTGCGTCACTCAGTGACTCCTTCCATATATATAGCTGGATAGTCGTTTGATTAGATATAAATAATCCGTTCCTTGTTCCCCAGACAATCAAGTAGTTTCTTTATTTTTCTCTTTCCTCACAGAGCCGAGGAGGGAGAAGGGCAACTGCTGAACGAGTTAGTGTATGCAAGAGTTTGGTTTTTATATTTGCAATGATGTCTGTAGCCGGGGACTCTAGAATTGTGAGATAAATAGTGGGTGTTCAAGTGGCCTAAAGGTAAATTAGTTAGCTAACTAGTTACTGAGTTACGGGACGCGTCTCAACTAAGTTGGTTGGCGCGACAGTTAAATCGATATTTCGCTCCTTGCTCAAGTCAACTACAACCACCGATATATCTAACCACAGGGAAACACAAATACCACTGTGACAAGACAAACGGCAACATGGCCACAACTCCATCCATCGGCGGATCGGATTCCAACCTCGCCCTCAACCCGCCTTCACAACTAGAGGGTCCTTCGCCCTCACCCACACCGTCCCATGACCCCTCCCACGAAGAGCATCAATATCTCAACCTCATCCGCACCATTATCGGCACAGGCGAGCATCGTCCAGACCGCACTGGAACAGGGACTCGATCTATTTTTGCACCACCACAGCTTCGCTTCTCGCTGTCCAAGCCGTCGTCTGACCCTTCGAACCCAGATCCCGTCCCTGTCCTGCCCCTCCTGACCACGAAGCGCGTCTTTTTACGCGCAGTCATCGCAGAGCTCTTGTGGTTCGTATCAGGTTGCACATCTTCGCTACCGCTAAGTGAAGGTGGAATAAAAATTTGGGACGGTAACGGCAGCCGAGAGTTTCTCGACAGTGTTGGCTTGTCGCATCGTGAAGTCGGCGATTTGGGTCCCGTGTATGGATTTCAATGGCGCCATTTTGGCGCAGAGTACATCGATGCGAAAACAGATTATACCGGGAAGGGAGTCGATCAGGTCGCTGAGGTTGTCAGGAAGCTGAAGGAATCCCCGTATGATAGGCGGATAATTCTAAGCGCCTGGAACCCAGCGGACCTGAAGAAAATGGCTCTTCCACCGTGCCATATGTTCGCACAGTTCTACGTGTCGTTTCCACTACAGAAGGCGGGAGATGAGGGTAAGAAAGGAAAAGGCACATTGTCTTGCGTGTTATACCAGAGATCGTGTGATATGGGACTGGGGGTGCCCTTCAACATCGCATCATATGCGCTGTTGACGCATATGTTTGCTCACGCAGCAGATTTGCATCCTGGAACTTTTATTCATACCATGGGGGATGCACATGTGTACCTTGACCATATTGAAGCTCTGCAGGAGCAGCTTACTCGGGAGCCAACTGATTTCCCTACACTCAAGATCAATCGTACTGACCGGGGATCCGGTGAGATGGACGGCTGGAAGGACTCTGACTTCGAAGTTTTGGATTATAAACCTCATAAACTGATTAAGATGAAGATGAGCGTATGATTGCATAGACTACGTGATATATACTTGGTATTAGACCATGGAGGATATGCTATGTATGGATGTTATGTGCATTATGAATGATATTAGGATTATATCCAACCCTGACCGCCTAAACACCGATGCCAATATTGGTATAAAAAGGAGGCGCTAATAAGTACGAGAAAGACATGACTCTACATCTCAATCAAGTCTGGGACTGGCGGGCCGACTCCCCTGAGAAGAACAATAGTATCACCCTGGGCCACGGAGCAGCTACCGATCTTGTTAGAGAAATCTAGCAGCTTGCCTCCCTCGACATGGAATATCCTTAATCGATTTTCTTCTCCAGCAGAGCGGTTATTGACGTTTTGTACTTGTAACCTCCGTGCTGCATCATCAAGTATCTTGCCGACACTCCATCCTGCATCGAAGTAGAAATCTCCGGTAGGATATTTCGCCGTAGTCGTATCGGCAGATGCTTCAACATGAAGGTAAAATCGCTTGGATGTGTCTAGGTTCGGATCACCCTTGGAGTTCTTCTTTAGGGCATTTAGCTGCGCCATTCTCGACGCCGCCGAGGGTTTTGCTTTGGATTTGGAGGACGGAGGAGCGGTAGTAGTCGAAGCTTTGGCTTTGCCCCAGCTTCGTAGGCGAGAGAATGCCTGTCGTGCCTTATCCGCAGATGATGTGAAGGCCACTGCGGCCGGGCTGGCACCTAGTGGCGTGAGATTGCTGCAGTCATGGTCCTCTCGCATCCGGTGGGAAAGACAGTATTCCCTGTTGCAGTTTTGGCAGTGTACGCCAGCGTTCGCCATCGTATATATGAGCGCCTTGCATGATGGATGAGAGCACTGTGTAGAGTTATAAACCGTAGGTTTCGGGGAGAGAGTTGTAGATTCACTGATGCCTTGCCCTGTCCGTCGACGAGCCCATTCTCCAGCCTTCGGGCATTTGTGAGTCGTTTCCGTTCGGTGGTCAAGACAAAAAGTTCCCTTACACGATTCACATCTGAAAGGCAGGAAATCTAGCTGTCGACAGAATTCGAACTCGCAGTGTTTGCCGATGTCTTCAAGATCACGATCGGCCATCTGGGTATAAGAATGCTGGTCTGGAGTTGAGAACGACATGGCGAAGGCTATAGGTAGATAGGTAGATGGGAGGACTATAATGAGACTATAGGTTCTAGGATAGTAGCGGAGGAGGTAAAATATAAACGAAAACTGGCCTGCAAGGCCACAACTGGTTGACGTCGCTTTTTTGTCATCTGCGATAAGAAGTTTCCAGCTGATCCTTATCGCTTCCATCTCGGGGATCATTAATACTCCGTGTTCCGGAATTAGTAATCAGGTACAGAACTTTAATAATAAAAAAACATAATACTACAACTATAATTGGTCAATATTCGTATTATTTGTATCAGCCTCAAAAGCCTATTAATAGTTGGCGGGCACTTTTGACGAAGTGCAGCTTAGATGCCTTTTTAGATGATAAAAAGGATTGAAATGGCCGATACATTACTCCATACATGTAGAGTCTTCTCTTGATATAGTTAATATTAGGTATATATGATAATATTAAATATACATGATATCTTTGCGCTCCTGTTGCTGCTCGGGGGCAAAAGAATGACAGTATGGTTTGGGTATTTCCAGACCCACGATACGAAGCAGCTGAAGTTTACTGGAATTACATTATACAATATGGGGTATAAAGGCTAATCTGTCTTGAGACAAGCAAAGTAAGCAGAACTTGCAGCATGAAGCTCAAAAAGAGACAGGAAGCCAAGGGGGGGAGGGAAACGCCAACAGTCGCCGTGACTCGGACAAGAGGGGAATAGGTGATATGATTTGTTCTGGTAGTACTTCAGTCAATAGAGGGTAGACAAGCAGGTACATTCGCATTGTACATTGAGAAAAAGGAAAAGAACCTGGGGTAGGACAAAGGGTAGATGGTAGAAATCAGAAAGGATAAACAAGACATAAAACAAGATACAGGGGATAAAAAAAAGAAACATATCGAAAGGAGCTAAGAGTTCGAAGGAGGGTTTTGAGACGGTGCAAAGGGAATGGTAGATGTTGCTGTGAAGACAGGCAGTTGCTGATGCGCTGAAGCTGGCGGTGAGCGGACTGTGATTGTAGGGGTCTCGGGCTCAAGGGCCGTGTCTGGCGTCAATGGAGGAGAGGGCATGGTGTTGGTATTGCCTGCGGCCTCGTTTGGTGTCGATGCAGCCGACTCTTGTTCATGACCGGTGATTAGGTCTTCGTCATAGGCCCCGTCATAGGATAAGCCAAGATTTGGTCTTCCTGGTGGGCTGGCTTTTTTAGCGTTCGTCGCAGTAGTTGAACGGGGATTCGAACGTGACTGTCGTTCAGTAGCCTCCTTTGCAGAAGCCTTGGCTCCAGGGGTAGCTCTGCTTGCCGTTTTGCGTTGGGATGACTGTGATGCTGCTTGTAACCCTTTTTTCCGATCCTGGGTCAACTTGGCTTCTCGAGCCGCATTTTCCTCGGGGCTGGGCAGGTTCAGCTTAATGTTCAGCTTCTTCACGCTGGCTGATAAATTATCGACGCTTCCGCCATTCCCCTGAGGTTTCTTTGGGATATTTCTAACTGGTGTAGGAGCTCCGCTGGTGACTCCGGTTCTAGCCCTACTTGCGCTATTCTGTGATTCAGACCTCGAGCTTGCTCGCGAAGGTGAAGGTCTCAAGGGTGGTTCATGAGTTTTAGGTTGGATTATCTTTCCAGCTGGAGATACTGGAGATGTAGATGCAGTGGACGTCGTGCTGATTCTTCGTGAAGAACGGCGAACAGAAGGCGAATTTGCAGGTTCCCCACTACCGGTCATATTTGGGCCAGGTAAATCATTACTAGAGGCGATGGTGGTCCGACGGGTACTGACGGTAGAAGAACGGGAGCTTGCGAGATTTCCTGTAGACACAGCGGGGGCTTTCTGTTTTCTCTCTCTAAGTTGCATATGGCTCGTGCCTCTCTCACTGGAGCGTGGCTGTTGTTTGTTTCCCACAGATGCCAGACGGCTACCCGGTCGAGACTGGCTTGGAACCACTTTCAGGTCTGCATGCTGGCAACTGGCAGTCTGACGGTCCGTAGGGATGAGAGTCTTGGAGAGCTCAAAAGCCGCTGTGGCCCACTCAACTCGTGGAAGTGGCGGAGGGGAAGGGTCCCGAGTGTGATTAGAGGATGGGGACCTATGTGGCCGAGTTGGTGTGGTTGCCTTTGCGGCAGATGCTTGGGTGGGAGCAGAGAAAGTAGGTGGCCCTCTCCCGCGAGGCTTTCGTGGTGTGGTAGGTGGAGTGTTGACAAGGACTTCCAACTCTTCAAGTAAGGCTGGCGCCCACCATATAGGGTCATAATTAGATTTAGATGTGCCATCTGCAGAAACTCCATGCTTGTCTTCATTCAGGCTCAGTCTTCTGTACATCTCAGCGGCAAGCCGGCTGCTATTGGGATCTCTCTCGATCTTGATTTCGGGGCAGTCGGAGAGACCGGAGAGATGGCTGAAGACACCGCTGGCCAAGGCTCTGTCCTTATATCCACCTTCCAGAACTGAGATCACTCTTCCATCGACAGCGAGATCTTCCTCCTCTGCCATTCTAACGACATCGGCAGTAAATCTGGCATAGAAGTCCGTTGGAACGTTGGCTTTGTGTCGCTGCATATTGACTCCCTCCCACTCACTTCCATCGAAGCCAGCAGAGAGAAAGATAGCAGCCTTGGGCTGGGGTGCGTTGGGGGAAGCATTAGAACGAAGTTGAAGCGAATGAGCTCGTAGAAACGCACGAGCCTTCTCGAGCAGAATGGTATACTTCGTCTCGTATATTTTCCAGAATTCCTGGGAGGTCTCCCATGTTTCCATATGAACGTTCCATATGCTCTGGCCATGAGCATTATCGATACAGACGCTAGCGTTCCGGATCTTAGTTTCGTCTCCTTCTTCGCATGGGTAAGAGTTGATATCATGCAGACTAAAGTATCCAATTGCGGTCTTTTTACATGCGGCAGCATTTTTAGTAGCATTGGTTGCTTGTTCGTTCTGCTCCCAAGCAATGGCCTGAGACCCGTCACCGTGATGAAGGTCAAAGTCAATAATGGCAGCGTGGGTGAGTCCGTGCGTCACGGCAGCATATGAAATACCCACATGAACGTTGTTGAGCCAGCAAAAGCCGGACGGGTAGCTGCCTGAACAATGGTGACCTGGTGGTCGAATGCAAACAAACGCGCGGCGTATCGACGGAGAGGTAAATACTGAGTCAACAGCATCACAAACTCCTCCCAATGCGCCTTCAAACGCGTTCAAAGATTCAGGGCAGAGATATAGATCCCATTCATGCAGTTTTGGAACGGCGTTGCCTTTGGTCTCCCTACCAGAGCTGCTGGGACGAACGAGTTCTCTGCCGTTCGTTGCCAGTCTTCCCTCAGCAGCATCACACATCAACCGAAGCTCTTCCATCCATTTGGTACCATGGATGTGCGTTACTGCTGGTGAGTCCAGGGGCATGGTCCGTACAGACTTTCTTATCTGAAACGGAGGAGCCGGGAGCCGTTGTAGGTCGAGGTTTGGGTGGGGCGCAAACTCGTTAGAGCCATAACGAAGGCCCATGCGGATAAATGCAGCAGCCACACCAAGGATGCTGGCATGCATTCTCTCCGGCCGTTCGACGATGCTATTCAGGTCATCTTGGGTGGTGCGCGGGCGCGAGAATCGGTGGCCGTAACAGGCATCCTGAATGATGACGACAGTGCGGGAGTGCAGCTCCGTAGTCTGATGAAGGGCCATTTCTCGGCCCCAATACTGAGCAGCTATTTCTGATGCCGTCGGGGTTGGAGGGGGTGCCATCTCTGCGAGCGGTGTAATAGGCCGCCCTGACGCGCCAGGGGATGACGCCAGATGTTGCGCCGACGAGCGCCGCGAGAGACTCTGACGTGGAGAAGATGAAGAGGCGGCCAGATTCTGTACCGATCGGAGGGAGCTGATCGATGCTCGCTTCTGTAATGACTGTGTCGAGCTGCGTCTCTCGTCACGCAGGGACGTCGTGCTAGTGGTCCTTCGAGGGGCGCGTTGCTCCTGCTGCTGCTGCCTCGAGGGCGGACGGGCGCTAGGGTCTTTTCTTAATACGTTATGGGTTGTCTCTGGCTTGTGGTACGGGGACTGTAAGGGTGAGAGAGATGGTGAAGGTGTCTTGTTGTTATTCTTGTTGTGATCATTCAGGGAGGTAATGTCGAGCCTGTTGAAGCTCTTAAGTAGCTCCTCCTGGCCACTGCACCGGCTCGAACGCTGCTGCGGCGAGGCCATGATGGCGGAGAGTAGAGCCTCATTCACCTCCTATTGTCCTGTAACCACCATCAGCATCAGCTTGCTACTAAAATGTGCGGATTTCCACTTACTCTGTCTTGTCCCTCAAGGTGGTCTTTGTTGCTGGAGTCAATAACAACAACATCCACATCTATAGACGTTGCGAAAGTTAACCTCCTGTCAAGGTGCTTAGTCAGCTGTCACTCTACATCTACTTACACCTTCTCTGCTGGTGTCCTTCCCCTTACTTTTACTCTGGATATCACCCATTATCTTACCCTATTTACTAATATTTCACCGATGGGAAGTCACAACTTTTTATGGCTGCTATTGTAGACAAAGTCCAGCTCATCTGAATATCTGGGCTGTAGCAGAATTTCTGATTGGTTGATTTCTTTAGCCTCTGGTTGGTTATAAATAGAATAATACTAGCTTCTTTTGGTTAGTGACGTACATCACAACAAACAACCCCTTTCGGAGCCCCCTGGAGACCCCCTATTGTGACGATGATCATGAAGGAGATGCAGCGCAGGAAAGGCCCTGCAGTTCCTACATGAATGAATGCAACGCAGTAAACTAAGAGACTCTAAAGCTCTCTCATACTACGACTGTCAAGGAGATTTGCGGGACAATGAGGACTTTGTGCTCAGGATGATGAAGCTCGATCACGGAAAGGGACCAACTAGCCATCAGTTCTTTGAAGATGAATAGCTCTGCCTCCATTAAGTCCCAAGGATCGGGAATACGGGACCTTGCCGCTAGCACATTATATGCTTGCACCTAGCCCTGCAGGGTCCTTGAGGGTAAGTGAAAAGGGGTGTAGAGCTATGTGTTGGAAACAGCCAACTTGTAGGATGTTTCTGGCTACAAAGATTGCAATATAGTATCGGTAATAAGGGGTATCATGGATCTAGGTACTCCGTGTTGTGTAATATGTAGTTATCCCGGAAAGACCTCATTGACGTGAGAAGAGGTAAGTTGCGGCTGTGAATGAGTTGAAATAGAGCAAGGAGTGCTCCATGATCGTTGGTGTAGGCCTCTTTCTTGGCCTCGAGGGGATTAGCATATAATGGTTGATCTGTATAGTTAGCTGGATTAGTAAATACTTACGTTATTTGTAAAGGTAGAGATGAAGAATGCGGTTTCCTTCTATTTTATCATCTAGGCAGACTGTGGCTGGCAATAGGATAGATAGAATAATGGAGACCAAAGAAGGAAAAATACTACGGAGAGAGAAAAAGGGGGGAGATGGATAATAAAAGCCGTCTACATCGATACCCATAGAGGCCGAGGGAGAATTCCGTCAAATTTGCTGCCTGGAAATCCCCGGCCAGCAGCAGCCAGGAGGCCTTGTGAGACCTCATCGATCGCCACATACGCTTCACGGCGAGGAGGATTGCCGACAGTCACGGACCATGTTCGAAGGCCGTAGTAGGATGCCAGAGAGTGAACAAGCCATCGCCTAACCAATTAAGTTGCACTCTCTATACACTGGTTTGTATCCGAGAAGAATAAAACTCACCCGAAACCAGCAGCTCGATCTTCCGCTGGGCTTTCAAACACCATCTTCTCTCCAGATACCACTCGAGATGAACGTCTCTGTTTCCGAGTAGAGGGATTCACCCTGCGGCCGGCAAAAACAACCTCGTCATTGTCACTCGAGCTGTTATCGCTACAGCATTCACTCTCAGCTTCTCTCGGCTGATGCCAGGTTTGGGTCTCAATCCATTCTTGCACAAACAGCCGGATTTCCTCTTCTAGCTCCTGAACCAGTCCTCGCGCAGCTCGAGCATGCTTCAGTTTAGCCCGCAACTCCTTGGATATCTTATCGAGCTCAGCGTTGGAATGAGAGGCCTTCGCATCTCCGTGTGTCTTTTTCTTTTTCTTATTCTCGGATATGCCCTGTTCCCTCTTCGATTTGCGACGGGCTTGTTCCTTTGCGGCTTGATGAGAGTCCCAGAGAGAGGCGAGATAGTAGGGGACCGGGTTATGACGAGGATACGTAGGTTGGATTTCCCAGTCGTTAGCTGATGGAGGCTGAGCCCAAGGATTGCTCAGTAGACGGTCTATTAAGAGGTCAGTCATTTTACCTACCCAGCTAGAGTACCGTTCAAAAAAAAAAAAAAAAAAAGGAAAAAAAAATGACGACGTACCGTTCTCCCAGCGCTGTCGTCGTCGGCTTCCTTCCTTGCCCTTGAGCAACGACTCGCGACGCTTCAGGCTATCGCGGCGCAGTGGCTCTCTGCGTCTGTATGTCGATGGCCCAGCAGTAGTAGCAGCGCCGGTGCCGGTGGTGTCCTCTGCAACGCGGACGCTGCGTCTCAACCGCACGGGAGTAGGCGTGGGCGACTGCGGCACGTCATCATCCAGCGGGATGGTCAGGGGCGCGGAATTGCGATAGGGAATCGGCGAGGACTCGAGGGACAGACTCTCGATGGCCTGCTCCGACCAGCTTGAGATCGCGTAGACCTGCTGCGGCGTGAGAGCATTCGACGTTGTTGCCGTGGATCCAGGTGCCGGGCTAGCGTTGAGGGTTGGATGGACGGCCATCGCAGCGATGCCCAAAGATGGAGTTGTGTATACTGATGTATACCGATAAGGAACAGGCTGGCTAGTGATATTAATAGGTTCTCTGCCTGCTAGGACGGAGGTCGGGTTCTCGTATCTCGATGACTCGCTGTGAATCATCTTTTTTTTTTTTTTTTATTTATTTCCGCCGCCGAGATCGCCCGGGCCAATCGTCGTTTGTGGCCACAGCATGCCTTTGCACCGCTCGCTAGGGACACACAGCCAGCTTTAGTATGCGATATTCCAGCCAACTATGCGAAAGGATGCGCAGAGGTCACGACGTATGCAGGAAGGCAAGAGCCGGAGTAAGAGATACATGTAATTTTTTAAGTATATATCAAGAATATATGTACGGAATATGGCTATGTACAGGGTTGGTGCACAGTAAATGTACAATATTGACAGGATAGAGTAATCGGATTTACTTAGCGAGCTCAGTGACGAAGCCGACAATGAGCTTAGCGTGCTCGATCATGTGGTCGAAGTCGAGGTAGCTAATGTTGTCAGAGTCAGTGTGGAGGTGAGGGTCGAGGAGATCGATGGGAGACTCGGCAACCATGGCAGATGGGTAGCCATTGCGGTTGGCAGAGGCGTGGTCAGAGCAAGCATAGCCGCAGCGGGTGTCGATGGTTGGGATTGAGCAGTACTTAAGCATTATTAGGACATCATTTCATCGATGAAAAATATATTTATCAAGAGTTGAAGCTTACCTTGGTGATGACCATGCGGACGAACTTGGTCAAGTTAGCGTTGACGTTGTCGGTGATGATACCGAAGGACACCTTGAGACCCTTGTCGACCATTCCCTTGATGTAACCGGTCATGTCCTGGTTGAGCATGCCCTTGACCTTCTTGCCGGTCTGTTTGTAGTTGGCGAAGATGGCCTGGGAGCCCAGAAGACCAGCTTCCTCACCGGCGTACCAGTGGAACTCAATGGTGTTGGCAGCCTTGCCCTGGAGGATGGTCTGGTCCCGGAGAACACCACGGAGGGCCTCAAGGATGGTGACGGAGCCACTGCCGTTGTCATCGGCACCTGGAGCGCGGCCGGTCATGGGGCTGCGTTGGTTGATGCTGTCTTGGTGAGCACCGACGACAACGACTTCAGGGGAGCGGCCGGGAATAGTGGCAATGATGCTGTGCTGAGCGAAGTTGTGTCGGAAGCTGGCGACCTTGGCTCCGTAGCGATTGGCACCAGCGGTATTGATGGCAGCCTGGACTTGCTCCTGGAGCCAGGTGGCAGACTGCTTGCCAAAGTCAGCCTTATAGTAGCGGTTTTGGAACGAGCTGAGCTTGGTCAGATCGCGCTGCATGTTCTCCTTGGAGAGGGTAGCAATCATGGCGTTAACAGCATTAGCATGGCGGATGGAGGTTGGGTAGGCAATGGCTGGCTGTGCAACAGCAGCAGTGAATCCAACCTCCTCGTCAGTGATGTCAAAGAAGTCTTGACCCTTCTAGAATGGGTGTTAATAACCAATATTATCTAGTGAAAATACAACTTTTGCGTAGGATAGTGGTACATACCCGCTTAAGCTCCCACTTCTCCTCCTCGGTAACCCAGCGAGTCTCACCAGGGGCAAGTTCGATGAGGAACTTCTCGGCCCGGGCATCAACAGGAATGCTAGCTCCGAGGACGGAGGTAGCGGTAGCGCTCAGCGCAAGAACAGAGAGGAGCTTCATGGCTAGAGAAGAGCAGTGAGCAAGATGCCTATTTGGGCTTAGGTGAGTAGTTGGTATAGGAGAACTGTTGTGACTAACTGTTAGGTAGATCTTCGGGAGATAGACAGTCTATCAGGGGTAAGTATGGGGAAAGAGAGGAAGGGATAGAGATACTCTCGAAGATCAGCTCTGAAGATCTGTTCGATCCGTGCGAGGAATCTCAGAGCAGATCGGCAGCGCCTCAGGGGATATTTATATTCGTTTCCATCCCCTACAAAGACCTCATCTGACGGCGGCGGCAACAGCGGTGATGACCCAACCGTATCATGACGGCTAACTATGTGACGGATTACGGCGGCCGAAAAAGATAGGAAGCACGATAGGTCTTCTTCATCTTTTGCCCCCTTCTAGACCCGCATCACGCCGTGAGTATTTGGGCAGACGGTCCGGAATCCTACCTGAAGACTTCCGCCCATGTGCAACAAGCTGGACACCCAGGATACCCCATGATAGTGTCGTGAGCCTAATTGATATCCGGGCAAGATGATGTGGTATCAAGAGAGATACCCTGCCTAGGGTTGACGGCGGCGGTAAGGAAAGGGGGAGGGAAAAAGGGGAGAGCAGCTGGCCCCCAAGAAAGCCAGCTTACCGGCTAGTTTGTCTGTGGTATGATGATACCACCTCTAGCCACGCGACCCCAGAGATGATCGAACAAGTCAACATCCTGAAGTGGGTACGCCAAGTAGAAAGCAAATTGAAGGAGAATGTAAGATAACTTTCTTGCAACGCGGGGTGAGTTCGCAGCAGTTCACCGTTCAGAATATGGGGTGCAGCGCCCAGCTTATATATCAATGATTCACGGCATCTTATGTTATATAGGGGGTATGTTTTCACAGGTTCAATGCGTCTCACATTCGCCTGGAGAAGAAGAAACATTTCTGAGCGTGATCTGGGCCTGGCGAGACGTCGGCTTCCCGGTGATGGAGAACCTGATCGACCGGCTCTGTGATCGACCAGCGGGATCGAGGGTGACCCTCCTTCGAGAAACATTCCAGTGTGCCTTCGTTTCCTCGTTTTACGGTTTTGTTTTGTTTTTTTCCCTGGTTCCATATTTCATTTTGAGTTGGACAGGCCTCATCTGCGCTTGTCCCGTGCCCTAGCCAATGGGCAGCGCAGACAGGCGAAAGAAGGTATTATTCTTATTAATACCAAGACATCCCTCGGGAGAAATGTATCATCCTGGCTGTTTCGACTTAGCTATATATAAACATATATAGTGTGCACTATAGGGTGTCTGAAGCGCACCAGTGTCTTTTGATATCAGGAAGAGCGAGCGTGCGTAGTCCGTTTGATGTCCCGTTTCTTGTCTCCGTGTCTGTATCTTCCAGCACCCCAAGGCAAGGCTAGTGAAGTGGCATTCGGACATATACCAAATCCAGTCATGAGCCCGCGATAACACACCTAGTATCTGGAACGGCGTCGCCGTCTCCATCTTGTTTATCTTGTCTTCTCCATCTTTTTTTCCTGTTGACGTCGGAATAAAAACAAGAAGTCAAGATAAGGTGATGACTAAGATAATGACTAAGGAAATAAATTTAAATTCGCTGACTAATCCCGTGCTTAAGCGTGCCATGTGACCGACCCCGCAAACTTGCCTAAATGGGACATGCATGCACAGGGGGCGCGGTCCAAGCTGGGCTGAGCTCCATAGTTGGTACTTAATTTTTGGTGTGAGTCCCCGCAAAAGCCAAGTACCAACTATGCCGCAAGTTCTCATGCAGCCATGGGCGCACAGGAACGTCAGCTGCCTCTTGCTGCCCTGCCCTGATTGCTTCTGTCTGCTCAGCATGCGCCGACACGACGCAAAAGGAGAGGATGAGAAGAGCGTCAAGCCTTCGGACTATCCCAACTAGCGCTGCAGGAAGAGTTTACCAAGCAAGCCAATTCAAGCTCGCTAGCAGGAGAAGGGTTTAGCTGCCTGACGACCTTGTTTTTGCGCTGCTGCTGCTGCTGCTGCGGGGGTGCGACAGGAGGACCTCTGAAGAACATCCCCAAGACCATCCCCCAACTCGCCAGCGAGGCACATCAACATCGAACATCGCATCCATACTTACATCCGAGATAGCGAGTAGAGGCAGATAGCAGCAGCTCCGACAAACATGGCAGACTCGACGGTTCATACTTGTGAGTAGCCCGAGACGAGAAAGTGAAGCAAAGACAAGCATCATCTCAACGCTGTTCTGGCCTATCGGCCGCTGAGCTGGCATGGTTTACTCATCTTCACCCTAGACAACCCCTTCGTCAAGCGTTCGTCGTATCAGCGTAGCTCAATCTGGGCTTACCAGGCTGCCAGCACGATCTCCTGGCTGCTCGTCGTTGGTATTGGTATCTACTCGGGCACCCATCGCAAGCACCACGGCACGCCAGAGAAGGGAGATGGTGATGCCCTCCACGCCCTCGCACACGACGACCACCTCAATGCCTTCTCTCAGACCAAGGTCGTCACCGGTATATACTGGTGAGTTGTCCTATTGGGAAACAATGTGGAAAGAGAGGATGATAAAAAGGTCTCGCTGATAGCCCTTTGACAGGATAATTCTGCTCATCTCTCAGCTGGGTTATATCGGTCAGCTCTGGAGCTCAGATGAACAGCACGTTACTACGGCCGCCAATGTGGCTCCGTACTTTGTGCTCAACAACCTCTTCGTTCTGGCCTTTACCTTGCTCTTCACCCATGCTAAGTTTTGGTGGGCTGAGGTCTTTGATATCTTCAGCTTGATCAACCAGGCCACTCTCTACTGGAGCTTCCCAGGCCTGCACCCATTCATCCACCTGCCAGTTGCGGCTGGACCATATGCCTGGTCTCTGCTCACTCTCTTCTGGAACGGTGCCATAGCTGTTGGCGGCAACAGTACCCCCTTGAGACTTGTGGCCAATGTCTTCATCTGGGTATTCTTTGTCTTTGGACAGGCTCACATCGTTATCCGTAACGATCAGTTCTTTGGATACGCCCTCAGCTTGCTGACCTTCTGTAACTTTCCCCCACCCGTTCCAGTTTCAAACCAAGACTCAATGTGCTGACTTTTCTAGCTCTCTCGCTCAAGCAACTGGCTATCAAGATCATCTCTCTGCAGTGGATCTTTGCCTTTATCATCTTCGGTATCTTCGCTGCTTCATCACTTTACAGTACTGTTACCAACTTCCTCGGCCTCAACTTCTTCCTCATTCCCCACGAGGAGCCAGAACAAGGCGACCGTGAGCGTGAGCCTCTTCTCACCAACGAGTAGGCAACATAGTTGACCTCTACCATCGTAAATGTGACTAATACTCGAGTGCCAATCTGTCTCTCAACCGGACTCTCTTGACTGCCTGGACCATATCTCTACTAACCCTGACTCTAATATTTCAATATCTCTTTGGTGCGAGTTTATCTACCCACTTAAGCAGAAACATACAACTATACATCACCGCTCCATCAAATACGTATACGAGGCAAGACGAGACCCGAGAAATGCCGCTCTGCTCCAAGGCTGGAGGTTTCATTCAGGTGATCGTGTCTCGGAAATTATCGTCTATTTTCACATAATATTCCGCTTCTCTACTTAGCCGGCGTGTTCGTGATCTCGTCCTAATATCTGTAGTTACTGCAAGTTTTCCTATGTGGTAATGTCTATCTTTTTATTTCGTATCTCCTACATAAATTGCCAATGTCATTCTCAAGTCCATTGTCTTTTGTGCCTCGCTCTGGTAAACGCTTGCATGATGTCCATCTCCCTGGATCTGGATACGGGCCAAAGAGCTTGCCGCTTTCGCCGTCGGAGTCCTGATCTGGGTTTCGCCCTGCCAAGGCGTGGAGTCAAGTCTTTCTTTTTCTTCTTCGATCTCCATCAGTTACCATTTTCAGATCCAGACGGTTATACATATAAAGCGCCGTTGCTCAAGTATGAGGAGTAAGCAGTTCACAACTTCCTTGCGGGAATAGCTACCACCAATTTTTCAGTCAGAAACTATCTAAACTACAGTAAGTTTTAGGTATGCTGTGCCTCATCATAATAGACCTACTAACAGCACAGCAATGGCTACCATCTACTCTCATCTTTCCAAGGCAGAGCAGAACCTCATCGAGGTGGCAACCAAGACTATAGAGGCCATCCCAGTATCCGAAGATTACAGCGTCGGTAGTGCTGCGCTCGCAGAAGACGGCCGTATATTCACCGGCATCAATGTCTATCACTTTACCGGCGGGCCTTGCGCTGAGCTCGTTGTCCTGGGAGTCGCTGCTATGGCCGGGCCGCCCAAACTCACACACATCGTCGCCGTAGGAAACCAAGGGCGAATGATTCTCAGTCCATGTGGCCGCTGCAGACAGGTCTTGGGCGACTTGCATCCAGATATCAAGGCGATAGTACGGGTTGCTGATGGGTCAGTCAGGGTCGAGAAGGTGCAGGATTTGCTGCCGGCGAGATATGTCATACCGGACACCACCGTTGAGAGCATTTAGAGAGTTACCATCAACCTCCTTCTGTAGCTCTTGCACAGTCCAAAGGCCCGTCGTTTTTCTCGATGTTTCCTTCGCTTCTTCGTGTAGATTAATTTAGAGTTACCTCCCGGCTTAGTCAGCCAGGTTGCCATGACAACGTCGAGTTTACATCGGAAAGCCGCAAAGATGAAAGCAACGCGAGCGCTAAAAGTTCTACAAAACTGCAACTCCAGCTTCAGGTTGATCGTCTGGTACATATACAGGACTTATTGCCTCTGATATACCCATAGTTAATTTGCCTGCTGGCATTCTCACCGATCTGGTTCTACCTAATATGCCATATAACTGATCTAGATCGACCATCCTCTACATCTCCGTCCTCCATATCCCCCGCCAGCACAGCCAACAACGACTGTAGTAACGCACGATGGACCAGACAGGAGGCCATTCGGCTCCTCCGGGCTACAGTGAGGAGCCTCCGTCTTACTCGCTACCCAACAACTATGACGATAACGATGATATGAGAACCTCCATGACTGCGGCTGGAGCGAATGCCTCTGCGACGATGCGCCTACTACCCGCTGGCTCCGGAAGTGATTTGAACGAAAGATATGGGACCTACGACACCTATGCTGCCGGCAGTGACCTTGGAAGCGCGCAGTTTGGAATGCAGAGGTCTTCGACATTACAGCGTCAACAGTATGTAGCATCTCAGCCAGAAGAAAGCAGTACACATCAGTCACCGCCAGACGCAGCTTCAGGCAGCAAGATACCAAAACAGTCGCCTGCTACACTTTTCAAAACTACAGCACCAGTCAACTCCCCTTCCTCTGCCTCTCCTGATCCCCGTCTCCTTACCTTGCCCCATGACATTCCCCTTATGAACTTCTCAAAGCAGAATGCCCCTAGTCTCTCCTCCAGCACCAGCCCTATCAAAAGTTTCACAGGGGTATTACATCCTCATTGCGACTATTTCATCCTGCTGTCCCTGCTCCACTACGTTTAGCAAGCCCAAGGCCACCATTGACTTCAAGACCCAAGCGTCAAAATGATAATCTTGCCCTTGACAACTTGGTTCTTCCCTCAATCCAAACCACTAATCAAGGAGCACTGCCATCCATCCAGGAAACGATTGATGAACTAGAGGCTGACCAAAAATCAACTAGCTCTCCTGTATCTCCTTCACGATCATCATCCCAGCGTTATCGTCCCCTCCAGCATCAACCCTCAATAGCCGGTGCTCCAACTTCACAGCCTGCCTCTGCCATAGACCAGGCTCCAGCTATCCCACCCCCAGGAGCACCAAATGTCAATGGAACCCAGTATGCTACACGTCCACCTTCGCCTACCAGGCCATGGACTCCTTCTCGTAGCACTGCTGGCTGGCAACGGCGCCCATCATCTGTTTCGAGCATTCATTATGAGCCGCCAGACATCAACGGCAGTCCACGCCCGGGCACTCCGAGTTCAAGATACGGAGGAAGCCCAAGACGCCCACTGCCCCCAGCGCCGTTGTTCTCTGCGCCAGCTCCTGCTTTATCCAGTGAGACCACTATAAATATCGGAGAAGGTGGTCAATATGACGGAACAGACGACGTGTTTGGAGGTAATGGTAGAACCATAAGCCCTAAACGTTCGTCCCATGGCAGTCTTAGATCGTACGGATCATACTTCAGTGAATCTACCATGGTGACGGAGGAAAAGGAACATATGAAAAAGGGTAACCTGGATGATGACGACGAAGGCTATGGAGAAGTCTATGCTCCAGCCCCCACTGGCCGTCAAGACAGAAGAGGTGTGAGACAGGCATTAATGACGAAGAAGGAAGTCAAGCTTGTCAACGGAGAGCTTATCCTGGAATGTAAGATTCCTACTATCTTGCACAGCTTCTTACCACGGAGAGACGACCGAGAATTCACCCATATGAGGTACACTGCTGTCACTTGCGATCCCGATGACTTCGTAGCAAAGGGATACAAGCTTCGTCAAAACATCGGCAGTACTATGAGAGAAACGGAACTGTTTATATGCGTTACGATGTACAACGAAAACGAAATTGACTTCACCCGTTCGATGCATGGGATCATGAGGAACATTTCTCACTTCTGCTCCAGAACCAAGTCACGAACTTGGGGAAAAGATGGATGGAAGAAAATCGTCGTTTGCATTATTGCTGATGGACGACACAAAGTTCATCCTCGCACCTTGAACGCTCTAGGTGCCATTGGTGTGTATCAGGACGGTATTGCAAAGAACATAGTCAACCAGAAGGAGGTTACGGCTCATTTGTACGAATACACGACCCAAGTCTCTTTGGACCCAGACTTGAAGTTTAAGGGTGCCGAGAAGGGTATCGTGCCTTGTCAGATGATATTTTGTCTCAAGGAACGAAACCAGAAGAAGCTCAATTCTCATAGATGGTTCTTCAATGGGTTTGGCCGTGCATTGAATCCCAATGTTTGCATCTTGCTTGATGTGGGAACAAAGCCGGAGCCAACTGCCTTGTACCATCTTTGGAAAGCATTTGATCAGGACTCTAACGTTGCCGGTGCTGCTGGAGAGATCAAAGCTGGCAAAGGAAAGGGATGGGTCGGATTACTCAACCCTTTGGTTGCATCTCAGAATTTCGAGTACAAGATGTCCAATATTTTGGATAAACCGTTGGAATCTCTGTTTGGATATATCACTGTGCTACCCGGTGCATTGAGTGCTTACCGATACCATGCGCTGCAGAATGATTCCACTGGCCATGGCCCTCTTAGTCAATATTTTAAGGGAGAGATGTTGCACGGGAAGAATGCTGATGTCTTCACGGCTAACATGTATCTTGCCGAAGATCGTATTCTCTGTTGGGAATTGGTTGCTAAAAGGGATGAACAATGGCTTTTGAAATTCGTCAAGAGCGCTGTTGGTGAAACTGATGTTCCAGGTAAGTTATTCAACATTTCAAGCAGCATTGACTAGAGCATTCGACTGACGAATGGTTTCAGATTCTGTTCCTGAGTTTATTTCTCAACGTCGACGATGGCTTAATGGTGCCTTTTTCGCTGCTGTTTATTCTCTGATTCATTTCAGACAGGTTTGGAAAACGGACCACACAGTTGCTCGAAAGATATTGCTGCATATTGAATTTATTTATCAATTCGTCAGCTTGGTCTTTACATTTTTCTCTCTTGTAAGTTGAAATAACCAATGACTTCAGTCTCTGAAACCTGCAAAACGCTGATATAATTTTTCCGTCTAAGGCCAACTTCTATATCACCTTCTACTTCGTTGCACTGGCTGTTGCGGATCCAAAGATAGATCCGTTCGGACATGGAATAGCCAACATCATCTTCATCATCTTGAGATATGCCTGTGTCTTGCTTATTTGTCTGCAATTTATCCTTTCCATGGGTAATCGACCCCAGGGGTAAGTTAAGGAACGCTTCACTTCGTCGATTTGGAAATATACTTACCTTCATTAATAGTGCGAGGAAAATGTTCTTGAGTGGAATGATCGTATACAGTATAATCATGATATACACCACCTTTGCTGGTTTATACGTCGTCATTCGTCAATTCACTGCAAAGGAGAACAAAAGCAAGCTGACTCTGGGACAAAACGTATTCACTAACGTGATTGTATCGACCCTGTCAACAATTGGTCTATACTTTGTCATGTCATTCATCTACCTTGACCCCTGGCACATGTTTACCTCATCTGCCCAATACTTTGCCCTTTTGCCCAGCTACATCTGTACGCTTCAGGTCTATGCCTTCTGCAACACTCACGATGTTACCTGGGGTACAAAGGGAGACAACGTCCTACACACTGACCTTGGTGCAGCACGTATCACAGGCTCCTCAACAGTCGAGCTTGAAATGCCCTCTGAGCAACTCGATATCGACAGTGGATACGACGAAGCATTGCGCAATCTTCGAGACAGACTCGAAGTCGAGAAACCACCCTTATCCGAGTCTCAGATGCAAGAAGATTACTACCGTGCTGTCCGAACATACATGGTCTCTGTATGGCTGATTGCCAACGCTATACTAGGCATGGCCGTGACAGAGTCGTACAGCAGCAAGCACATTGGAAGTAACGGTTACCTAGCCTTTGTACTTTGGAGTGTTGCTGGTCTAGCCGTGTTCCGTGGCATTGGTTCTACAGCCTTTGCAATACTCAACCTCGTCCAGATGATTGCTGAGGGCAAGATGAAATTCAGCGCTGGCAAGTTCACTATCGGTAGTAGTTCAGGAAGCACAAGTGCTCCCAGTTCGATTGGAAAGAGGATTCCGCACAGAAGTATCAAGCATAAAGTTACTGACTTCTTTACCGAAACTGGCTGGACTATTCAGCGGCACTTCAACAAGGTAGCCTACAAGGCAGCCTTCTGGAGGAGATGAGAACGGTCTATTTTGGTCTCGCCTGACTCCATTTATTGTTCCAGCTGTTTAAAAAAAAGAGGGGCGTGTTTGGGAGATTTCTTATTTCCTTTTTTTTATTAATTTCTTGATTGTTTTTCCTTTTCTTTTGTGCATGTTGTTGAATCTTGATGGGAAGTATACATACCCAAATGTGTGGTTGTGGTGTTTACTGGATGTGTTTATGTATGATTTATGTTTTGTGAATGCTTTTTATGATAATGAGGAATTTATCACATTAATGATTTGTTCTATTTCTTTTAATTTGAAGTAAACAAAAATCAACTATGTGCAAATGTATCAACCAATGCCGATCTATAGCCAAGTCACAGCAAACAGGGAATCGAACAACCATACGCTCAGTATATATAACTAGTACCACATCACCTACATGCTATCCTCTCTCCACTTACTTCTGGTCTTATCCCAGGCCGCCTTCTCCTCCTGGCCGTGTAACTCATCCATACCCACACCCAGGCCACGCTCGACCCACTGCTTACTTTCCATCTCAGCCAAACGGGACAGAGCTCGAGCGAATGCAAAGCGCTCTTCGTCTCCACTGAATATCGAGCTTGCCTTGAGCTGATCCATGGTCAGACCTAGATCATCCATAAGATTGCGCATGTCTGCTTGTAGTTCGTCGTTAGACGAGGCATCGCCGTCCTTGGAAGAGGCTTGTTTGATATCATTTTCCGATAGAAAAAGATTTCGCAAGGGTACTGCAGATGTGAGGACTAGTTTTGCCTATTACAAAGTTAGTAAGGACATCGTGGCATGTTTCTACGAATAAGACAAGAAAAAAAATCTTACCCTGCTCTCGTACACTGCGTCGATAAACGTGATGAATCGTCTAGCTAAATCTCGCTGATGCAGACCCATGGCAGGAACATCAGTGATAATGAACGAGTTGTAATGGTTCATAAGCTCAATGTAATCCGCCGCGCTAGTGGCACGGCCTATGATCTCATTGAATGCGAACCGAGCTGCTTTGCCCGATGCTTGCGGAACATGTACGGCTCTCCCCCAAACTTCATGCACAGCAGGATGAGGAGGATCGTTCTCAAAGTCACCTAGGTACCGGAACCATTTATCCGCATGGTGCTCCGCAGCTATATCCATCGGGTTATGATAGACGCCTGACGGCGGACGAGGAATTTTGCGATAATCCGTTGACGAGTTTAAGTTTATTACCGTCAGCGCTGTCTTGAGCAGGTGAATGCAGGGTATGAACGATTCGCGCTGTATTCCGTTCTTGTATAGATCGTCAGGGTGTCTGTTGGAAGTAGTCACCAGCACCACGCCATGGGACATGAGAGATTCAAGTAGACGCCGCAGAATCATAGCATCGGCTACATCTGTGCATTGGAATTCGTCGAAGCAAAGCACGCTGGATTTCTCGGCTATATCTGCCGCCACGAACGGGACGCCGTCGATGTCCGCTCCCTGTTGGGATTTGACGGCGAATAACCGCTTGTGAACATCTTGCATGAAGTTGTGGAAGTGGATTCTTGTCTTGGAGGTGATGGAGGGAGGGAGCGTGTCGTAAAATAGATCCATGAGCATTGTCTTGCCGCATCCTACGTCTCCGTGCATGTATAGGCCCTTAGGCATGTTGGCGGGTATCTTGGTTGTCTCGGTTGGTTTGGGAGCGTTGTTGAATAGCATGCCGAAGAAGGAGGATTTGGGTGGCTGCGGGTTGAGTGATTCTAGGGTTGGGTGGACGACGGTGGGCGCCTTGTAGTTGCATAGCATGTCATGAAGGTCCTGTAGGTGTTGTATTATTGCTGGCGCGGGAACGGGTTAGTATTGATTGTAAGTTGCGATTGAAAGTAAACGGGTGAAATGAGAATGCCTACCTCTCTGATGGTCGTCGTCTCTCAAGAGGCCTGCCTCGACTCGACTTTCATATTCCTGCAGTGGCCCATGGGTGGCATCGACCTTCTTCTCTTTCTCGCCGACAGCTGCGGCCGTTGACATCTCCATCTTCATCTTCATGCTCCCTCCCGCGCCCCACTGCCCTTCAACGTCGCCCCTCTTCAACCGGGTTACATGCTGAAGACTCCTCACATTGCCGTTCCCACTCGAACATGTCAAGGATGCAGAAGAGCTACCATAGTTTCGAACAGCTCTGTTCAAACACGATGCGCAAATGGTGTGTCTCGGGGTTCGCGCAGCCAGTCGCAGGGTAGATAACGGCCGAATCACAGGCGTCATGTTTGTCTGGGCGCCACCGTAACGCCTTTCAATGCTTTCAATATATCTAACGAGGTCGTAATATCACGAACTCCGGCTTCGAGCCATGTAGTTTGCTGTGCTGCTGTATATAGATCGAGACGATAGAACGGCCGTCGGACATCGGATGGCGAGTGTTCGGGTAAATAGAGGAAAGGAAAAGAAACAGAATCAAGCTGCAGGCATAACTCTCTAGCCAACGAGCGTTCTATTCTAGTGTCATCAACGAAAGCGTCAAGCTGTGTGTCTATAAGTTGCAGGTTGACGGTTGTTTCTTCGTCTTTTGGCCGGTAAAAAAGATGAAAAGTCCTGGTTTCCTTTTCAGGACTAGCGCGACATCCACTTTGCCGAGGCATAAAGCCTGCAGTACTCAAGTGTAGGCAGTCAAGACTATAAGGCTTCTCTGCTATCGTTCAGTAGATTAAGGTAGATTAAGATGGAGGTATAGATTACTAGATGGTAGAGGATACACATGCGATTCATGACTGCCAGTAAGAGACTTTTCCCCCTTGCTCCGGTCCAGATAGACGAATACTCAGAAATACAAACAAGACGCGAGGACCAGATATAAAAAGGACCAGTAGAAAGAAAAGCAAAGCGTGAAGTGGGAAAACAAGACCCTAACGGCCGTTAACATAGGGGAATACGGAAAACGCAAGCAAATGAGGAACAGACATAAGGACGTAAGACATGGTAGACTCTAGAAACGTAGCGTAGCAGGTTGCATGAGGTATTTGGGGGGATATCCGACGTAAACAGAAATAAGAAAGGAAACAGATGACAGGTATATGTGACAGAAGAGTGTATCCATATGGCGAGACCGGCAGACAGGTAGACGTAGATGGGGATATATGGAAAAACAGACAAAGAAGAGGTGAAGCCAGAGAACGCCGAGAAAACAAGGAAGAAAAGGTGGTATAAGGGAATCCAGGATATAGATAGCAGAGGAGATAAGAAATGGTAAAAATGAAAAAGGAGAAGACGCGGCCGTAGAATAGGAGAAGGGACGGATGGGGAATGAATGGAGGAGATCACGGTGTGCTGACGTAGAGCATGAGTTTGGCGTTTCGACGAATAGCAGTCTCCAGGTCGGCGTCTCCGAGTAGCTCGACAAACGAGTTTGACGGCTCATCCTTGTACCGAATGACCATGGAGTCGACCTTGAGTCTGTCCCGCAGCTTATCGGTTAGTTGCCGTAGGTTGATATCGTCTGGTACACGGATGACGATGATGTCGTCTTGGAAGAAGACTTTGATCTTTATCGCACCGGAGCCCTGGGAGGGCATCTGGCTGTTGAACGAGCTTCCTTGGCGAGACATGGACGGGGCCTGTGCTTGTCCTGGGGGTGGCATCGGCTGGTGTGGCTGCTGATGGTACTGCTGGGAGACGGAACCCTGGCTGCGTTGGTGGGTAGGTCGTTGAGAAGGCTGGTAGTGGGCTTGCTGGTTGGGACCACTCATCTGGCCCTGGGAGGACTGGCGGGAAGCGGTTCGAGACAGGTTGTGGCCCGAGGACTGCTGCGAGCCGCTGGAGAGGCGGTAGTCATCTGACATGACGGCGGGATCGATCTCGAAGTCACCTGGACGCGGCGCAAAGAGCTGGCGCACGAGCTGGCAGCGGGAGATGTGCGGGGGCATGGCGAGGAGCTGCTTGACGTACTCGTCTAGGCTCTGGCGACGGCCGTTGGAGATGGCGTTTGTAACCTGGGTGACGGGTCCAGGCATGAAAGGAAGAGTGCGCTGGCCGCCTCTGTTGCCGGCTTCTTCTTCGAATTGGGAGAGTAGGGCGATCTGGAAGTCGTAGAAGTCGTGGTAGTAGCGAGAGAGCTCCCACCACCGGCCGTCTTCCATCTGGACCTCGACGATGTACCAGTACTTGTCATTGTCGAAGCAGTACCGCGGAATTGACGCTTGTACGGGTATAGGTACTTGATAGTGCTGCGGTTGCTGTTGTGGTTGCTGTGAATAGCCATGCTTGCTTGGGGATCGTTGGTGGTTCTACAAAGCATTAGCACTGAAAAGAACTAAAATAATGAGTGGTAAAAAGCAAAGAAATACTGACAGAGCGAGAGTTGAGGCTCATGCGCTCGAGTTCGGCTGCCGCCTGCTGCGGCCCGTTCTCGAACTTGCCTAGAGAGATGGAGGAGTTCTTGTACTCGGCGGTCATCTTCTTCCACTCCTCGACCCGGGGCACGCCCGCGCGTCGAACAGCCTCGAGGGGGTCCGGCGCCGACTTCCCTGTCGTCATGTCTCTGATTTCAATGAAGGAGACCGGGATCAGGCCCGGCCCACCCAGACGGCCGATGGGCTTTGCGACAAACCACTCTGGATTTGACTGGGCGATGACGATGATGGCCTCTCCGGCCTTTGCCTCGAGCTCGTCCGGCCGCTCAGCGTTGAAGTCGTACATGACGATGCCGTAGACCATGGCGGTGGCTCCCGCCTTGCCGAGAGACGACATTCTGAACTGCGAGGGCTTTTCCGGCTTGCTGGTCGTGTTGACGATGGTGCTGCTGTCCGAGAAGCCGGAGTCGTGGGCGAGGCGAGGCTGCTGCTGCTGGTGGTGATGCAGGTCTGCGGGCGCGTGGACGGAGTCTCCGCTGTCCCGCTGGTTCTTGCCGATGACCTCGAAGAAGGCGACGGGGACGAGGCCGCGGGCGTTGGGGAAGAGCGGGTTGCAGGCCTCGTACCAGTGCTGGTCGTCCTCTCTGCTGATGACGTGGAAGAAGTCTCCCTTGCTGAACGCGAGCTCCTCTCTGTTCTCGGGCGACGGCTGGTAGTCGTACAGCGCTTTTATCACCTGTCAAGAGGTCAGTTATGTGTTGCTGGTGGTGTCGCCGCTTGCTGCTGCTGCTGCTGCTGCTGGTTGTGGGATGAGGTGAGGTTGTTGGGAGGGTCGAGCGGGCGGGCGTGAGAATCCACCGCAAGCGCAGGCAGGCAGACCCTTGCAGTGCTTGGTGGCGGGCGACGCAGCGAGCGAGACAAGCGAGCAAGCGATGACCGCGTCCTCGAAGCAAAGTAGGATAAGATGAGCAGGAGAAGAAGAAGAAGAAAAGAGGCTGTCTGACCTTCTTGGGCGGCAAGATGGCGAGGGCTGACTTGGGCGTGATCGAGACATGCTGGTGGTGCTGCGACTTTTCCTTGTCGCCCTTGAGCGAGCGCCGGATGGCCTGGAGTAAAGCAGTTAGCCAGGCAGGCAGCAAGAGAGAGAGAGAGAGAGAGAGAGAGACGGCCTACCTTCATGGCGCTGGCTGAGACTGTCGATGGCGATGGCTGTGACTTTGTTTCTTCTGCGCTGTCAGAGTTACAAGAAAGAAGAAGAAGAAAAGGACAAGAAGTGGCGAAGGAAGAAAAAGACGAAGACGCCCCCAGCAAGTTAATAAGGACGGACCGAAGGAGCCAGCAGACTTTTGGCCAGACAGAGAATAGCAGGCAGAGATGGAGATGCAGACGTCAAAAGACGAATAACTAGTAGGATAGAGATAGAGACAGAGATGGTCGAGTCGAGGCCGCCGTGTTCTGTAACGATGAGTGTTTCGAGCAGAAAAGGGGTCGACGCCGGGCAGGGAAGAAGCAAGAAGAGAGACAACAAACAGACAGACAGACAGGCAGGGAGTAGAAGAAGAAGAAGTAGATAGATGGATAGACAAGAGATAGAGTAGGACTGTTTACTTACTTCTAGATGGCTAGAGGCGATCGCGGGGCGGTTGCAGTGAGATCGGGTAGCTGATGTCTTATAGGCAGGGATGGGCTGGCTGGCGGAGATTTTGATATTGGATAAAGACGAAGCAGAAGGAGACTAAGAAGAAGAAGAAGAAGTAGATGGAGCAGACGAAGACGATGAAGAGGAGTGAAGACGATGAGAAGAGCAGCAGACTAGAAGAGATGATCGGCTGTGCGACTGTTCAGGGCCGTTAGGAGGCTGGGAAAAAGCAAGCATAGCCAGGGCGGAGGGGAGTAGAAGCTGATATATAGATCGAGATCGAGATATAGAGATTGAAGACATAGCATGAAGATATAGAAAGAAGATGTATTATAGATGAGTTAACTACGCCAGCTATGGAAGATACATACGCAACTAGACGCCCGCTGCCTGCATGCATTGCCAGAGTCCACCAGCCCCTGAAGAAGAAGATCCTGAAGAAAGCCTTGAAGAAAGACGAGGAAGAAGCAAAGAAGAAGAGGAGAAGAAGGCAAGAGAAGGCAAGCTCGTTGCTTTTTCCTTCTCTTGACCCTTGCCGGTTCTTCTGCTCGGTTCTGTTCTCCGGTCCGCGATGCAGATGCAGATGCTGATAATAGTACCGAGATACCATCCGTGTCCCAACGCAACGCCCCTATTCAAAGACCAAAGACCAAGACCAAGACCAAGATAAAGTAGAAGAAGATAACTCGCTCAGATGAAGAAAAGAAGCCGGATGAGTGCAGATGAATTTAAGAGGTAAGGTGAAGGAAGAAGTCGAGGGATGGTAGAGAAGGTGAAATTGGGTGAAGTCTAAGGGGGGAGTACGAAGGATGGTTATATCTGGCCCTTGATGTCGATGCGCCGGAAGGCCTCCTGCTTGGCCGCCTCAAAGGCCGCACCACACTTGCCGGTTAGCAGCCTGACGCCGTCCTGCGTTTCCTGCAGCAGCTGCTCGGAGACGTGGTCCAGCACAAAGCGGGCGCTCTGCTCGTCGGACTCGAAGCCCAGCTCTTCCGTGATGAACCTGATATTCACATCCGGTTTGTACCTAGACGTTCGTTAGCAGGAGAGAAAGTCAGGAGAAAGGGGAATGGGAGTGATAAAGACTCACGCTTTACAAATACATGCTAGGGCGGCGAGACGCTCGCGGTCGACAAACATGTCCATGAGATAGGCGCCCATGTTGGGGGTGTCAAGATACAGCTGGAAGAAACGATGGTAGTTGCCCATGGCCAGGGCGGCGCGGACGGCCAGGGCATGGCTGACGGCCGGATCAGCCTTCTCTGCAGCGGTTAGATCTGACAGGGCGCTATTGATCGCCGTCTGGTTGCGGGTGTAGATGAAATAGAGAATACGATACGCTTTGAACTCCATCGGATGGCCGCCGCCCAGGTTCAGCGCGTACAAGCCCTGCAGCTGCGTCTGGCACTGGTTATACTCACCGAGGTCGCCCTTTTCGAGTGCAATGCGCGCGTGGATCTCGTACACCAGCACCGTGAAGTCGTTCTTGATGTGCTGCACCGTCAGGTCCTGCCGCATCGACTTGAACTGGTCGCAGATGTAGCCGTAGTTGTTCTCCTGCTTCCACCGCCGCTTGAGCAGGTCGAGGGTCTTGCGCAGGACTGGAAGCGGGCGTACGTTGTCCGGGTTGGGCGCGGCGGTCAGACGCAGGTACCGCTTCTCCAGCTGCGTGCTGCGGCCGACGATGGGGCCCGCGTGCTGGTTGGAGCTCTGGCTGGTGTATGTCTGGGTGTAAGAGGGTTGGGGGGACTTGACCTTGGCGGGGGAGTAGGTGCTTTCAAACCGTCGTTTCCTGCTCTCCAGGTGGTGATGGCTGCTGATGTTACTGTTAGACTTACTGTTTAACCCGTCACTATTACTGATATTGTTATTGTTGTTAGTAGTAGTAGCAGCATTCTCCAGGCGCCTGCGTTTGTCCTCTGCGGTGGCCCTCCACGGCGGTATTTCCTGGTTGCTTGTTCCGGTAGAAGTAGATGTGTCTGTTGAGATGTCAGTCGACTTCCGCTTGGGCGAGGTCCTGGTGGGGTGGAGAGAGAGCTGGTGGGTGACGGAAGGGAGGGCGGCGTTGCGTTCGGCCTGGATCATCTGCTGCGGCAAGGGCAGGCTGGCCCAGTCGATGGCTTCAAGGCTGTTGGTCTCTGCTGCGCCGGTGATGACCTGCTTGAGCCTGGCCTCCATCTCCGCGCGAGAAATGCCGGGTATCTGCTGCTCGGGCACGAAGCACCGCTGCACGTACTCTCGCACTGCCGGGGGCCACTCCACCCGCTTTCTCGTCTCTGTTGAAGAAGCCGGAGCCGCAGTCATGGTCGTAGTAGTGGTAGAAGTCGTAGAAGCAGTAGAGGAGGCGCTGCGAGCCAGCGTCCGGCGGGCGTGGACGGGGGTGTACGCAGGAGCAGTCGGTCCTGGAGAGTCGGTCAGCGCTGCACAACCACCGTCAGAGGGCGTCTTACCACTAGCGGACGCTCGCCATGCCGTGTTCATCTCAGAATACGATGTGAATACAATGTGAATACGACGAGAGTACGATGAAGAGAAGAAGAAGATGATGATGAGAAGATGATGAAGAGAAATGATGAAGATGATGAAGATGAGATGTCGTTGTGATAAAGTCAAGTCGAAGAAGTCGAAGTTTGTGGTTTCGTACCTTTTCGGCTTAGCGTCGCCTCGCCTTATGACTTCACGACTTCGACGCCAACAGCTTCACGGCCTCACTTTGATATCTTCTTCACTCTGATATCCTCGCTCTGATACTGCGATCTTTGATGGTTCGAGTGGCTCTCCTGGCGCAGAAGATGGTGCTCGATGTTCTTCCAGCCAGTCGACCTTACCACCGCCCTCCGCCCGTGCCTGCTGCCGGATGAGACGCTGCTCTTCGTCCAGGACGCCATCGGGCTCTACGATGGGTACTCCTCTATCCCTCGTTTATATAGAGAATAAGCGGCTGACGATGATAGTAAATACAAGATTCCGCGGTGCCAGAACGGCCATGCGTACCTGACCTCGCACCGGATATGCTATGTCGACCTGGACGAGCCCCGCGGGTGCTCAGTGGGCATCGACCTCAAGGACATCGACCGTGTTGAGTTTCAGGTAGCTTCTCTCGCCCAGCATACGGCAGGACGGGTTGATGGATAGGCCGCTAACATGCTTTCAACTGCTAGGCCAGGTTTCTGCGCTCGTCGCCGAAGATCAGTCTGCTGCCGCGGAGACGGGCGGCGGCTCCAGGGTCTACTTCTACAACGCCTACGGGCCCAGGTACAGCTACAGCATCTACCAATATCAAGTGTGAAGCGAGGACGGCGACGTGGGTGTGTCCGATCTGCTCGTTTGCGAACCCGGTACCATCCAACTTTGACCCTGCGCTGGCTGCGTCGACGACCATCCCGCCGTGTCTGGCATGTGGCATCAGGCCGCCCTTGACCACTCTTCTCAAAGCAGCCATCACCGCCTCGACTTCTGCCACTGCCACTGCTACTTCTAATATTTCCTCCTCCTCCTCATCATCTAAGATATGTCCGAGGTGTACGTTTGCCAATCATCCGTGGCTGCAAGGGTGCGAGATTTGCGGTGCCGGGCTGGGTGGGAACGGGAGCGGGAGCGGTGGCCTGACCGGAGCAGCAGCGGCAGCAGCGGCGGCGGCGGCGTCCCGGACTGACTCGCCTGCGCCGTTTGGGCCAGCGTCGCGACTGGAAGGGAGGGAGATTGGGGATTGTGTCAAGCTCTCATTTCGATCAGGCGGGGAGAAGGTGTTCCACGAGCGACTGAGGGGGGCTCTTGTCCAGCGCAAGTGGATTCTCCAGGACGCTCCTCCGGTGCCCAAAGCCGGTTCTGCTGGTGTTAACACTGGTACTGGTACTGGTACGACTGGTGCGACTGGCATGATTCCTGGCGCAATTGGTACTGCTGGCACAGCTGATAGTAACGTTGGTGGTGGTGGTGGTGGTGGTGGTGGTGGTAGTACTAGTAGTGGTACGGCTGCTGGCATCGCAGGCCTAGAGCGCCGTGGACTGGAGGCCCGACGCAACAACGAGGCAGTGATCGGAGGAGCGTTTGAGGATCTCGAGGCGCTGATGGCGTCTGCCCGCGAGGTTGTGGCGCTGGCCGAGACGTTTGCCCGAGAGCGACGAAACGACGCCGGTGTCACAGACGAGGTCTCGCAGTCCGCCGCCGCCCTCGGGATGATCACGACCAAGCAGCTGCTGGGCCAGTCCGCAGCCTCTGCATCCTCGTTCTCGTCCTCGTCCTCGACCAGCGCCAGCCTGTACGTGACCGAGCTGTCTCGCAACCTGGCAGAGTACCTGACCGACGAGCGAGAGGCGCTGCTGCGACGAGCGGGCGGCATCATGAGCCTGGTGGACGTGTGGGCGGCCTTTAACCGAGCCCGCAACGGAGTCGAGCTTGTGAGTCCGCGAGACTTCCACTCTGCGGCCGAGCAGTGGGAGGTGCTCCGCCTGCCAGTCCGCCTGCGCCGGTTCAGGAAGAGTGGTCTGCTGGTCGTGCAGCGGGCCGACTGGACGGACGAGAAGACCTTGCAGCAGCTCTCCGCCTGGCTCAACCAGTTACACAGTACTACTACTACGACTTCTACGACTGCTTCCTGCTTTGGCCGGGGCGTGACTGCGCAGGAAGCCGGCGAGCGGTTTGGCTGGAGTCTCGGGGTGGCCAGCGAGGAGCTCGAGATGGCTGAGGAAAGGGGCCTGCTGTGTCGCGAGCAGGGCGTCGAGGGCCTCCGCTTCTGGCTCAACCACTTCTAGCCATCGACCCCGGCCTTCTTTCATCTGGCCCTCTTGTCCTCTTGTCCTCTTGTCTGTCGCCGTCTGTGTGTCTGCGTGGCTGATCTATGTACAGGAAGGCAGGGAGGAAACCAACAGCCAACACCAGGGGCATCCACCATCCATCGTCAGGCAGCCTGGCTCGTACATGAGTCTATTAGCCCATCCATGCCGCATCCTTCGCCCTGTCTGCTATATCACTCTGCTATATCCCGGCATCTCACCCCTATTCTCCGACCTGTAGACTTCACTATCACTTACTCTCACCATCACCTACTATCCTCAATTTCTTCCAGCTTCTCTAGACGCCCACGACGCCCACGTAGCCAGCCAGCCCGCCCTGTGCGACTCCGTAAAATTGCCCTTCCCCATCGCGCTGCGTCCGACAGGCCAACCGAAATGCCAGCCACGCCTTGCGGGGGCCGCTAAAGCAAGTCTTTTCACTTAGTGCCAGGGGGGGGGGGGGGGGATCAGACGGGCCCGTTCAGGGGCTCCTCTGCGTCTCTTCGTATTCTCCGTACAACAGCGAAGGAAGACAAAAGACACACAGCAAGAGAGAGAGAGAGTGAGAGAGAGTCCTGGCGACTGGGATGTGCCTTTGTCTTGCCGTCTTTTCTTCTTCTTCAACCGTCTTTCTTCGTCTTCGTCTTCTTTCTTTCATCTTTGACTGTCTTTGCTGTCTGTCTCGACTCGAAGCGCCGCCGGCCGCACTAAGAGAAAAAGGCTTTTCGTTGCTTTTCCCGGCTTCATCTCCTCGTCTTCTTCATCTTACTCTCTTCCCTTCTTCATCTCTTCATCTCTCAAGTCTTCGTCACGCTCGTTTGTCTTCGGACGTTACGCTCTCTCGCTGTCTCTGCTGCCTCTCGCTGGCTTCTTCTCCTGCTGTCTCGCCGTCACCGACAAAGACGGGTCGCAAGTAAGCGCGCATCCTCCCGCATCTTCTGGCACCAGCATCAAAGACGAGAAGAAGCAGATCAAGAGACGGTCAAGAGATAGAAGATCCCATCTTGTCTTGTTCTCTGTCTTTTTCTCTTTCTCCTTGTCTTGTTCTCTGTCTTTTTCTCTCTTTCTCCTTGTCTTGCTGTCTGTCTTCGTCTTCTCTCAGCCTGCTCATCCTCCAGCCTGACTCGACTCTCGTTTATTCCTCTTCACTGCGATTCTTCGTCGATTCCCTCGTTATTCACTGCTTGTCTTCACTGATTATCTCGTTATTCACTGCTAATCCGTCCAGCTGTTATGACCTAGAGACCGCAGCCGCACTCCTTACCGGACGCCTGTCCACCACACTCGTTAACAGCCAGCGACAGCCAGCACCAAACCCTTCGATCCCAGTTATAATCCCATTAATACGTCTTAATCAATAGCCTCTCGACGGGCGAGAGATGCGCCTTGCCGCTGCCCTCCTCGCGGCCGTCGCCGTAGAGGCGCTGGGCGACCTCCCTGCCGCCCACCGGCCGCAGCACTACTTCCCGCGCCTCGTCAGGCGAGACCTCGACCGCACCTCATGGGGCTCCTCCAGGAAGATGGTCAAGGCCGCTGAGCCCATGGACAGGCGCGAGGTCGTCGTCGTGCCCGTCACCGTGCAAAAGGGCGCCGACGGCAGCCTGCACACCCTGCACGGCGAGCCCAGCGAGATGCCGCACTACTTCAACGCCATCGTCATGCCCACCGCTGCCTCGACCGATTCCACGACGACGAGCGTCACCACCGCCGACTCTACGGGGGGTTCTAGCTCGAGCGGAAGTGCGAGCTCGAGTGCGGGTGAAAGCCCGAGTCCAAGTCCAACTCCAACTCCAACTCCAACGCCAGGTGAGCCGGCAACGACGACTCCTCCAACGGTCCATCCAACGCCTCCAACGGTGCCAACGGTGCCAACGGTGCCAACGGTGCCAACGGTGCCAACGGTGCCAACGGTCCCTTCAATGCCGTCTGAACCCTCTGAGCCCGCCGAACCAAGTGAGCCAGGTGAGCCTACGCCTTCGATACCAACGGTCCCTTCAAGCAAGCCCACCGTACCAGAGGAGCCCGTTTCCTCGACTCTGCTGCCTCCTATCCTGCCTAGTCCACCGGCTACCTCTCCCAGCAGCCCTGAGACGTCTTCTCCGGCTCCCACTTTGCTGCCGACTTTGCTCCCTACTTCGCTCCCTACTTTGCTCCCTACTTTGCTCCCTACTTTGCTCCCTACTTTGCTCCCTACTTTGCTTCCCCCTCAGGAGTCGTCTTCTTCTCAGCCTCCCCAGGCCCCGAGCTCCTCCTACACTCCTCCGCAGGTTCCACCGTCATCAGAGGCTCCAATTAGTCCCCCAACTGAGTCCACCACTCCCCCCGGTGCTCCCCAGCCTACTGTGCCAACAACCGTAGTGCCCTCCATGCCTTCCATGCCCTCAATGCCTCCCATGAGTCCCTCGCAGGGAGTCAGTCTCCCCGGCGTGCCTACTGGAGACAGCACTCTCATCCCGCTGCCCACTCTCTTCCCCTCGGCCTCTGCTCCGTCCTCCCCCCCTACCCAGCCCGGTCAATCTTCTCAACCTTCTCAGCCCGGCCAGTCTTCTCAGCCAATGCAGCCTACCCCGCCAGAAACACCTACTATCCCTACTACTTCTGCCACGGGCGGCATGACTTACCCGGGTGGGGGCACGGGAACTGCTTCTGGCCCGACCTCGACTGAGGGAACAGGCATTCTGCCCACTCTCCTCCCAATTCCCTCGGACACTACTGGTAGTGATACTGGTACTTCCACTGGAACTGCTACTGGAACCAACACTGCAACGGGAACTGCTACTGGGACTGGCACTGCAACGGGAACTGCTACTGGGACTGGAACTGCTACGGGAACCCCTAGTGGAACTCCCACCAGCTCCCCATCCTCTCCCATTTCCATCTCTATCCCAATCTCTCTTCCAACCGACCTCACCAGTGTCACCAATTTCCCTACCTACTCTCCCACCGGTGACCCAGCTACCGTGACCGGCCCTGGCAGCGGAACAGCCACTACTCCTACCGTTCTTCCGACGGGAACTGGAACTTCTACCGGAACTACAGGCACAGCAACTTCTACTGGAACTTCTACTGGAACCTCAACTGGAACCTCTGCTACAACTGGCACCGGGACAGAGACGCCTACTTCAGTCACCTTCCCATCGCTCTCAGTTCCTACTGGCACCGCCTCGACTTCCACCGGCACCATTGGAACTGGCATCACCACCACTCCCACCGGCACCGGAACCATGGGCAGCAGCACTTACTCCTCCCATTCTACTGCCTCGGAGACCTCCACCTCTGGCTCGGATACCTCTACCGTCCGTCCCTCGACGATGACGACCGTCACCACCACCCGTCCTCCCCACACGTCAACCCCAACTTCCACTACGCCCTCCTCCACGGTTCCCATCTCTACCAACACCGAGACCACTCTGTCCGTGCCAACCTCCATCATCATCCAGACCTCCACTACCACCACCACTTCGGCCACTGCAACCCACTCCCCCAAGCCGTTGCCATACATGATTTCCCCTCCCAACGCTAAGCCGCCACCACAAGACTCAGTCCTCATCCAACTAGGATTCAATGGCTCTCTACCCTACGAGTTTATCGCCTTGAACACTGATGTGGTCGCCCAAATCTTTACGTTCATGCCCAGTGGAGTATCTTATGCTGTCGAAACCGATAAGGACGAGACCCCCATCTCAGGTATAGGTCAATACGACAGGGGTACCAAGAAGGGCTACACCACCGCCCTCGCCTTCTTCTACATCCCAAGGGATCTTTACAAAGTTCTCGCAACCAGTCTCACCACGCCCCAGTCCAGGCTCTACACTAATCCGGACCAATCAACCTTCACACTCATGTCCATGATCGACCCAAGTATCCCCTTACTTGCCGGTGGTCAACCAATGCCCGGAGGAGGCAGTGCTCCATATCCAGGTGGTCTTCCCGGTTCAGGCAACAATGGCGGCAACGGTGACGGTCCCGACGGTAACGAAAACAAAGGAAAAGGCCCCGGAGGCTCGGCTGGCGCAACTGGCATCAAACCAGGTGCAGTCGGCATCGGTCTAGGCGTCGTCGGTGGAGCTGCCCTGTACGGAGCAGCCATGTTCTTCGTTGCTCGCCGCTACAGAAAGAAACGCAATCTCCATCGTCGATCGGACTCTCTGACCAGTGGTATGGGCTCCCCAACGCCTTACCACGATGAGCAGCGTGCCGGCAGCTCGTTCGCAGGCACAACGATGAACGATCGGTACTCGGGTGCTGGCAGTGGTCGGACGGCGCAGATCAGTGCGCCTGTCATGGCTGAGAACTCCCTTGGCTGGAATTAGCCTTGTCACCACCACCACTCCCACCACCACCCAGGAGCGCCCATCTATGCATGCCGTGCCGTTCCTCTAATTCTTCTTCTTTTTCCCTACCGTCTGCCTAAGTTACATACGCCTTTTGTCCTTGCTTTTACGTGTCGACGCTTTTTCTTTTTATAGACAGCTGGATATCCTCACTATTCCCCCCTCCCCCCGTCCCCGTCCCCGTCCCCGTCAGCAACACCAACGCGTACTCTGGTTCAGCCCATGCCGTTCTGTTCCCTATGTTTGCCTGCTTCCTTGCCTACTTAAATGTACCAACACACGTTCCTTGATTCGAAGATAAAAAAAAAAAAGACAGTCTCAACAGACGCAGACATCAACTATCCAGCAAACCAGCTCAGTACCCCCTGACCCCCTTTTCCTCAGCCCCCTTTTACCCCAATACCCATTCCCATTCCCATCCCCTTCCCTACCCATTTCCTATGTTTTTGAAATCTTCCAGCTCAAATATCGATCTGCCTGTGTTTTCAACCCTCCTTTTGCTATTTTAAACACTACGTACTAACCTAGCCATCTTCTACCCTACCTATTTTACTCGCTGATACCTTTCTTGCCTGCTCGCCGGCCCCCTTTTTGCTTTCCTTTACTACTTTTATTCATATACTTAGTTACCCTTCACGGCTATCTATGTACATATATTATAGGCAGACATTCACTCACGTCTTTCCTTGTGTTTATAGTATATAATATGTAGATCTCGTATGTAGGGCAGAAGTAGGAATAGAATCAGATCAAAAATCCCTTTCATTTTGATACGAGTCACCGAGCAATGAGGCTGAGATGGCCGGGATCAGGCATCGTCGTATACTCTGATATCAACCTCCACCAGTTCGTCCATATCACCACCACCATCATTATCACCACCACCACCACCACCATGCGATAGATACACACGTCTACAGATATAGATCAAGATGACAGACTGGACTCGAGAGACGCTCCTCTCGCACCTCTCCTACGGCTACTCGCTCAAAGACCTGCCGCCCCCGCAGCGCATCCCATCCACCCGCCTCGCCCGCGAAGCCACAGCCGTCTCATCCTCCTCCATCGGCGCCCTCGACGCCCTCCCGCTCGAGCTGCTGCATCTCATCCTCGAGCAAACAGACATCCTCTCCCTGCTGCGCTTCGCCCGCACCTCGCTGCGCGCCAGATCCGTCCTCTCGTCGCTGCACGCCTACAACTTCCTCCTCGCCCACGCCCCAGACGCCCTCAGACAGCTCGCCCTCGCCAACCTCCTCGCAGCCCACGAGACCCGCTCGATCTACACGGCGCTGCTCTCAACCGCCTGCTCCTCCTGCCTCCAGCCCTCGCGAGCAACGCACTTCTACCTCCCCTCGGCCCAACGAATCTGCTATTCCTGTCGCACGCTCAACCCGGGCCTATGGCTGATCCCGCTCTCCTTCGCCAGACGCTGTTTCAGGCTCAGCGCTTCATCCACCGCAAAGCTTCCCCTGCTTCACTTCCGGCCTGACACCACCACCAGAACCATCATCTCCGGCAACCGCAAGCACAAGCACAAGCGCAAGTCCGAGCCGTGCGTGTCGCTTCGTGATGTGCGCCGGCTCGCGGAGAAGGTGCATGGCTCCATGGAAGAAGTGTACCGGCTGCAGACCAAGGGCGGCATGCACGCTTCCTGTCTGATGGAAGCCTACTTGATGCAGTTCCTACGAGACGCACCCTGCCAGCCCTTCACCCCGTTCCTGCTAGCCTCGACGGGCTGGTGGGAGGAGATATCAGAGTACCTTGCTCGTCTGCTGGATGACCTGGGTGTGGTGGGCAGGGAGAGTGTGCCGTTGCCATGGCCTGATGCCAACACGGTACCTTCGTCCACTTCCGCATCTACATCTCCTTCATCTTCCTCACCTTCAGGAGAAGATGTCATGGAAGGGTACTGGTGTCAGGGCTGCTCGAAACTGG